>NW_020940358.1:26490136-26498603 GCF_900497805.2 Vombatus ursinus
ACACACACACACACACACACACACACACACACACACACACACACACATCAATATAATACCAGACAGCACACTGGTCTTTAAAGGTCTTCACAGCTTGGCTCCTACCGATCTTTCTAGCCTTATTATACTTTACTCGTCTTTTCCCACATTCTGTGGTCCAGCCACACTGGCCTGCTTTCTGTTCTTCACACAGGACTCTCCAATTCCCGTCTTCATGCCTGAAATGGGCTCCCTTCTTGCCTCCACTTCCCAAGACTGTGAAGGACCAACTTCGTGTGTTTTGTTTTGTAGGCAATTGGGGTTAAGTGACTTGCCCAGGGTCACACAGCTAGTAAGTGTTAAGTGTTTGGTCTGAGGCTGGATTTGAACTCAGGTCCTCCTGACTTCAGGGCTGGTGCTGTATGCACTGCGCCACCTAGCTGCCCCAGAAGCACCAACTTTAGAAAACCCTTCTTGATTCCTGTACTTCCTAGTGCCTTCCTTCCTCAGATTACTTGGTATTCTTCTGTCTATACTTATTTATGTGCATAATATACATTTGAACTCAGGTCTTCCTGACTCCAAGTCTGTTGTTCTGTCCGCTGTATCACCTGGTTGAAGCTATCTAGTCCATTTTTCTCATTTTATATATGAGGAAACTAAAGCCCAAGAGAGTTTAAATGACTTCTCCAAAGTCACACAGGTAATGACTATAATTGCTAGCAAAATCGGGATCTGAACACAGGTCCTCTGACTTGAAATCTAGTCTCTTTCCACTGCATCATGCTACCTTTTAAGTGTTGATTGAGAAGACATTCTAATTTATAGATGAAAGATGAGGAAGCAGGCCCAGTGTGGGAAAGTGACTTGCCCAGGGTCACAGAATGGCAAGATTTGGCAACCTAGGTATCTCATCATAGAGGACAAGTGGCTCTTTGAATGAGATGGAATGATTTGTGCTCTTCCTTCTGACTTCATTATTTCTTTCCGTGGGGCTATCTTTCACCTGTTGTCCCATGTGTAAAACCTTAGAGTTATTGTTTTATTGACATATTCAGCCCTCAATCACCTGCTGGACTTTCCTGGCTGATCATTCTATAGTCACGTAGCCATCTCAAACTCAGCATGTCAGCAACAGAATTAATTCTTTCCCTCCCCCATAAATGCTTCTTGTCTGTTGTAAAACCCAGCCTGTCCTGCTACCATCCCTATTTCTTTCTAGTTTACCACCTTTCTGTCTCTACCCTTGTGATAGCCTTCTGGTCCATGCTGATTGCTGCCAAATATATATATATTGCTGCCATATATATTTAATATAATATTATAAATTAATATAATATAATTAATATATCATATATTCCTAAAGCACAAGCTTGACCATATATCATTTTTCTTGCTTTAGAAGTTTCATTGGCTCCTTCTACCCCTTTGGATAAGAGATGAACTCTTCTTTTTGGCATTTAAAGCCCTTCTCAATCTGGCTCCAACCTATTTTTCCAGACTGTTTACATATTACTTTCTTTCCCTAAAGGGAATCCTCTATCCTCTGGCCATTTGTTTTCTCTTCTATATAACATTCACCCCCCCCCCCCCCATCTCTGTGCTTTTGCACAGCCTTTTCCCTACACCTCATAGTGCTCTTCTGGCTCATTTCTGCCTCTCAGAACCCTTGCCCCAGTTCCCTTCTTGCCTCAGTTCTAGTACCCTTTCCTGCAAGAATGACTTCCTGATTCCCCTAGTGTCCAGTGCTGGCCTCTCTGCCCTGCCCAGGCCTGCCCTGCCTCCCCTCAGTTACTCTGTATTTATATGAGGCCACATAGTCTACAGCAGTGGTGTCAAATTCAGATAGAAATAAGAACCACCAAACAGAACTTAAGGAATTCCACAGCCCTCAAGCTGACTTAGAAAACTACATGTTGACATTTTCTTTGTTCTATTGTATGGGAAGCTATGGGAGAGTGCCCACCCTGGAGTCTGGGGGACCTGAGTTCAAATCCTGCCTCAGACACTTACTACCAGCGTGACCCTGGGCAAGTCACTTAACCCTGTTTGCCTCAGTTTCCTCCTGTGTAAAATGAACTAGAGAAGAAAGTGGTAAACCACTCCAGTATCTTTGCCAAGAAAACCCCAACTGGGGTCACACAACTAATCGACACAAAAACGTGTCCTTTTTAAATTTTTATTTATTTTGTTTAATGTTTCCCATTTACGTTTTAATCTGGTTTTGCCAGCTTCTGAGTGTTGCAGGCTGCAATGCAGCCAGTGTTTGATGCCTGTGGTGTAAAGAATCTAGAGCTGACCAGAAGACCTGAGTTCAAGTTTTGTTTGGGACACATACTCGGTTAAGTAAGCCTGGGCAAGTTGCTTAAATTGTTAGTGCTCTTCTAGATGACAGTCTAAGCCTCTAAATTGCAGAGAAGTCACTCAATCAACTTAGCAACTTATTGTATACTTTATGTCTGGCCCTGTTCTAAGTGTTGGGGGGGGGAATGGCAGCAAAACCCCACAGTTTCTGCCCTCAGGGAGCTCACAGTCTAATGGGAGAGACTACATGCAAAGAACTACGTCCGAACGATATATACAGGATAATTTTGGGGGTGGTAGTCTCAGAGGGAAGGCACTAGGACTAAGAAAGATTTAGGATCAGCTTCTTGTACAAGGTGGGATTTTCGCTGAGACTGGAAGGAAAGCAGAGAAGCTGGGAGGGGGTGGAAAGATGAGGAGGGACTGTCTTCTAGGCTGCCCTGGCAGAGGGTTTCTTCACCTGAGAGCTCCCTAGATCAGTGAAATCACAGACCTAGTCCCCCTGTCCTTTCAAATTTACTTAAAAGTGTACATGTTGTTTCCCTAAATCAGTTCCTGGAGAGGACATGTTTAATTTTTGTGTTTGTTTTTCCACCACTCATTGTGTTGAATTTAATTGAGTTAAATCTTTGACTCCTCCTCCCTCCTTCTCACTTTTCATGTCCAATGTAACCAAATCCTGAAAGTCGTATTTTCCAGTCTTCTCTCTGTTTCTACTTCCATGAAACTAATCAAGGTCCTCTTCATGTCTGCTAGCTATTGTAAAAGCTGTCAAAGAGGCCACTTCTAATAATCCTTTCAACTTAATCTTCCTTATGTGTTGTGTAGTTTAGTGGTAAAAAATCTGACTTGGAGTCAGTAGAGACCTGGGTTCTAATCTTTGCTTTGACACTTTGCTAGCTGTGTGACCTTACGTGAGTCACAAGCTCTTAGAGCCTCCCTTGTCTCATCTGTAAAATGGGCATAATAATACTTTGTGTACAATACAGGATTGTCTTGAGGAAAAAAGTACTTTGCAAACCTGAGAGTGCCATGGAACTATGATTTATTATCATGTCACCATTTCTAATTAAAACTCTTCAGTGGGTCTATATATAGCTCCCCAAGTGGGGACCAAATTCCTTTGCCAGGGATTCAAGGCCCTCTATACCAGGGTACTGCCATTCTTTTCTAGCCTGATCTTGTATTATTCCCCTTCATTCATCTTCATTCTAGCTGTGGTGACCTGGCCAAGCCCCACTTGGTCATTGTTTAGGCCCTGATTGGCTCTGAGTGAATATAAATAGCAATTGTTTCTGTTTTGGCCAGAAACCCTGAGGGACCTCCCCTCCTACGTTGATTTTTTTGTTTTTTTGACTAGGTAAAAGAGACCATTTTTTGCCTCATTTCTTACCTAACTTTAATCACCCAATGGGCGCTGCCTCAGTCAAACTGAGACCTGTTAAAGACCTTAGCTTGGTAAGGCCAAGGTCTTCCACTGCATCCTGGGCCATCTCCAGTTGTCCCAGATGGCTCCAGAGGAGAAAGTGAGGCTGGTGACTTTGCACAGCCCTGCCTCACTTAAAGCCAATTCACTTGCATGTCATGGCATCCCCTCCTCCATGTCATGGTCCTCTTGGAGAAGGAAGGACAAAGAACAACAGCAGCAGCTGTGTTGACCTGTTCTGTCTCCTTGGAAAAGCCCTGTGTATTCCTGTTTCTTTGCCTCCTTGTTTCCTTTTTTAAGTATGGAAAGTCATTCTTATCTGCCCTCTTGCCTTTTACCTGCTGGATTCCTACCCATCTTGAAGTGGACCTCAAATACCAGGAACCTTCAGAAAACACTCCTCTAATCTAGTAAGTGGGTAATGGCCTTTTCCCCATGGATCCCAGGGAGCTCTTGTTTGTGTAAACCTTCTGATGCATTAACATTTTATACCAAACTCTAAGCCAGGGGACTTGTTATTCCATTTTTGTAGTTTTGACAAGCCGAGCATGATGGGTTTCATTCCTGAGTTGTTGTTTGTCCTTTGCAATGGAAGAAGACCATGACATCAGTAACTTCTAAATGGAGATAAAGGAGCAGGCATTGACTGCCCCTATTACTTAGGCAGGGAATAGAGTGTTAGGCTTAGAGTCAGGAAGACCTGGGCTCAAGGCTCACTTCAAGACCCTAGACAAGTCACTCTCTATGTTTCATTTTCCTTGTCTCTTTCCTTATTCTTTATGAGTATAATAATAGCTCTTCTTTCCCAGTGTTATTTATGGAATTATAGAATTATAGATTGATAGCTGGAAGGGATCTTAGAAGTCACTTAATCATTTACTTTATAGATGAGTCTGTGAGGATCAAAGGGGATAACTATGTCAAGTGTTGTGGAAACATTAAAGCACTATATTAATATGATCTGTTATTGATTATCATAGGATTATTATTGTGTATTTGGAGCAGTTGACTGAATGCTGGCCTTGTAACTGGAAGACCTGGGTTTGAATCCCTCCTGACATTGCCTTTGTGGCCTTGGACAAATTATTTGGGCCTCAGTTTCCCTGTAAGGTAAAATGACAATAATAATCCCATCTACTTTATTGGGTTTATTTGGGGGATCACTTGAGATTTTATAGGCAAAGATCTTTGCAAATCTTAAAGCACTATTATAAGGGGCAGCTAGGTGGTGCAGTGGATACAGTTCCAGCCTTGGAGTCAGGAGGACCTGAGTTCAAATGTGGCCTCAGACACTTGACACTTATTAGCTGTGTGACCCTGGGCAAGTCATTTAACCCCATTGCCTAACAAAAAAACAAAACAAAGCACTATTGTAAATGGGGCGATTATCATTTGATGGCTTTAGGCCAGTTACTTTCCTTTTCTTTCTTTGTTTCTTCTGTTAAAAGTGGGCCTTCCTCTGAATGCCCTCTGAACTATCTTGATTTCTTGAGAGTCTGCCTGACCTTTCATCTACTCACATGCTTTCAAGTTTCCAGATTCCTTTTTTCTCTTAACACTAGGTCAATTTAACCAATTTCTACCAAATTCAGTCTTAGTGCTGGAAAGGCTTTAGGCATGATTTAGTTCTTCCTGCTTATTCCTTCCTCCCCCACATGACTTGCCCAAGGTCACACAGATTAATGGAAGATTTGGAAACGGAACTCCAGTCTCTTGGTTTCTACTTAGTCCTATGACTGTTGCATTTGAGATAGTTTGCACCATGCTGTCTCTGTCCCCTGGGGAGAAAACTGTAGGTGATTAACTTCCTTCATAGTGGTGACATGTTCTAGTTTCTTTATTCATATCTTGACAGAATTATACCTTTGCATAGGATAGATATCCAGCATTTATGTAACTGTGGTTGCTTTTAAAATTCCAGCTTGACTTAACTGAAATTTTACAGAACAAAATACTTAGAAGTCTCTCCTTCAAATAACAAACTCATGTTGTTAAATTGAGACAGATAACCAAAAGTGTGTTTATTCATTTGTGGAATAAGGAACTATCACTGAGAGCAAGCAGGTTTTATGGGTCTTGTGTGGTTGATGTCATGTGGCTGGCTAGTGGCCAGAGGCCTTAGAATTCTTTTTAGCTCGCCACTGTTTTCTTGAACTCAGCTGCCGGTGAGAGGTTTGGCAGATAAGGTTCTGTGTGGACCTATCCTTTCTCCAGAACTCCCCGAGAAGCCCGCACTCTGCCAGTTTTCGGTAGCCGTGTTTCCTCTTCAGACTCAGGTTCCTATCCTGGAAATGTAAAAGAGATACCATATGTTCAGTTTTGTTTAGTACACAGTTTCTAAACATCTCCTTTCCCTGTGCTTGTTTGAACTTGTACCAATTTCCTAACAGGGACAACACAGAAATGGGACAAATTTCTTTTAGGTTATGGAGAAACTGGAATCCAGATTGGAGGGATGAAGAAAAGGGTGTTCTTTGTCTTCAAGTTTTTCCTTTTACCCTTGCAGGGAGAATGAAGCCCTTTCTGTGCCTAAGGTCCTTACATGCTTTCTGACTATCTAAGGTTCCTTCCTGCTCTGATGTTCTGTGTTCTAAGGCCTCTTCCTTCCCTGACATTCCATTTTCTATGTTTTAAAGGCTTGCCAACTTCTGACATTCCATATCTGAAAGTCTCTTCTAGCTCGGGCCTTATTTGTTCAAAAGCCCCTTCCTATTCGGATATTCTCTGTTTTGAGGTTTCTTCCAGCTCTGTCTGGCCTTCCATTTTCTGAAGCCCTATCCTGCCCTGACATTCTGTATTCTTTGCTCCAAGGTCACTTCCAGCTCTTTCTATGATTTAACTCCGAAAAGGAAAATAGCTTTAAGTGCCCGGTTAGATTTTCATGCCTTTGATAGTGTTATTCCCTCTGTACCTGACTCTATGGTTCCTTTTTTAGCCAGTCCAGCTGTTTTCTAGATAACCTAATAGCTCCCTCAATGTTAATAGCACTTCTGAAACAGAGCACAACTCCAGTCTGGTTGTGTTCTTTGCCCCAGAAAACGTTTGCACTGGGCAGAGGAGGAGAGACTACTTATGCAAGGAACAGCCCTCAGGTTAAAATCCACCGGCATAATTGGAACATTTTAATTTCCTGCTTAGATACCAAAATGCTCTCCCTTTCCATCGGATAGCACTCCTCTGATTTACAAACTCTCATGTCTCCAAAATTCCTTTCTGAGCCGGTAGTTTTTAAATTCAGAATGCCTCTCCCCATGGTAACAATGTTACATACATGGTACAGTGTGAATTTCTAGGCCAGCCCAGCCCAGCCCAGCCTAGGAAAATTTAACTCATACTTCAGCCGTGTAGTTAAAACTCCTAGATTTGGCTCTGACTGATTCTGGGTGAGTCATTTCACTTCCCTTGGCCTCAGTTTCCTCATCTGTAAAGAAGTGACAATAATATCTGCCCTGCTGACTTTGCCAGGCATCCTACCAAATTCTCTTAGTCCTCTTCCCTTCCCCGTGTAGGAACTCCCTGTTTGTGTCTTGGTATTGTGGTGCTATATTGAGTAGTTGGGCTCAGGAATCCAACCCCTCCCAGCCTATCCATTTATAAACTTGTAACTTGGGGGTGGAGGGCAATGCTGAGCCTCTACCGGTATTGGCCTTTGTATTCTGAAAAAGACAAGGCCATCCCTTTGTTTCAGAGAGCAAGGCTCAATTCATGTAATCGTGTGTGTGTGTGTGTGTGTGTGTGTGTGTTTTAATTTTGCCTGTATTATTAAACCTGTCCCTTCAAGTCCACGGACATGAATTTATACATCCTCAGCGAGTGATTGAGGAAGGGGATCCGTTGCCCATGTGGCAGGCAGAGAGAACTAGCTATCATGTCTCCATTTTCTTTCTGGAAGAATCAGGAACAACCTACATCTCAGAGCTTAAAGAGAGACTTTTATTACCCCATGATTTCAGCCTCCTGGCATATGGTAGAACTGCCTCTAGAGCTCTGGTTTAGCCTCAGAAGAATCATGTTTGTTTAGCTTCTCTTGTTTCAGGTTGCTGCTTAAATCTTATTTAAGTAGTTTCTTGACTTAACAACAGCAACAACACAACAAAAACCTTTTTGGACGTTTTAAGATCCTCCTTCTGGAACCTGACACTTCCTTCTCAGGGTGGCCCACGCTAGGAAATTGCAAAGGAGGTTTTGGGAGAAAACATAGGGAAAGATTGTATAATGCTTTTGGAATCGCTGGGATAATGAGATGCCTTTGGGAAAATGGTGAATATCTTCCTGGGAGTAAGCCCCCAAAGATGAAGGGAGAATGAGATCCTAGGAAATCACAAAGGAGGTTTTGGGAGAAAACATAGGGAAAGATTTTATAATGCTTTTGGAATCTCTGGGATTATGAGAAGTCTTTGGGAAAGTGATTAATATCTTCCTGGGGGTAAGCCCCCAAAGATGATAGGAGAATAAGATTTTAGGAAAGTGAATTGTAAGGAACTACGAGGTTGTTTTACAGAGGAGGATCCTTAAAAGAGAAGGAAGAAATGACTTGGCCAAGCTTACCCAGGTCCAGAGGAGCAAAGCTGGGGTTCAAACCCAGGTTTCCCAATTTCCACTCCAGTAAATGCTCTTTCCTCTACTGGCTATCTAGGTGGGGCAGCACATTTAAATAACTGCCCCACATGCCTCAAGGGAGAAAAAGGCCAGTTGTCATGATTCTGTTTAAACACACACACACACACACACACACACACACACACACACACACACACA
>NW_020940358.1:26498613-26557024 GCF_900497805.2 Vombatus ursinus
CACACACACACACACACACACACACACACACACACACACACACACACGCCAGTGGATTGGATTCTCTGTGTTCAGTATAAAGAACCAGCCACGTCCCTCACTATCAAAAGGAAAGCCCTGTGTTGTGCTGGGCGCTTTTTCCCCTAGCTAATTTTTCACATCTTCTTCTATTCTCATTCAGATGGCTTCCCTGGCTCCAGGCTTCCCTGCTCCAGCTGCTGGAGGTTTTCAGTTAGCTCCCTGTGAAATGATGCAGCTCAGCACCGAGTATTTTTCCACAGGTCCTGAAATCCACACAGTTGTCCTCTTCTGGGCCTACTTTTTTTTTTTCCAATGGGATTGAGTGTGAGAGGGTTAATAGGCAGGAAGCTGTAGCCAGAGCAGGCTGAGACGGAAGTCAGGATTTTTGTTTAACTGACAGGTTTAGCAGGCCTCAGGGGTGGGGGGAGGGGAGAAGAAGTTGGTGAATTCAGGCATCTGGTGTGAGAGCCACAAACCTAGTTATTCCTCACTGCATTAACAAAGAGGGGGTAGACCCCAGGGCACTCTGGCCCAGCAAACTGCACCTCCTTGCTATCTGAAATGTGTACTTTTCCCCCCATGTTGTTGAGATGGCTTGTAAATCCTTAACCACATGACCATTTTAACCACTTGGCTCCGTGGGCCAGCTCTCCCACTCAGCAGGGGTTCCTGCTGGAGGGCTCCCTAGCATCAGGCTGAGGGGAGTGGTGTTGTAATAATACAAATACAGAGTACTTGTATTACTGACAAGTAATGATTATGGGGAATGCCCCTTTTGTGTGGTGCCAGGTCTGTCTCCTTTCTGTAGGTCTTCTAGAGCATGTCTCCTGGGATTTCTCCCCTTTCTCCCCCATTCCCTAAAGTCTCCCCTGACTCAGAGGGCAGACTTCAGTAAGTCTGTTAGCTGCAGAAACTGCCAGGAGTTTTCCTCCCTGAAAGAAGAGCTGTCTGTGTCTGTCTGGGAGCTAGGAAGGCTTCAAGGCTCTCAGAACACCTCCCAGGAGCAGTGCTAATCCCAGCTCCCCGAGCTCAGGATTTGGGCAGGCTGACAGAAGGCTCTTTCCTCTGCTCAGAAATCTAATCAGGGTGTGGAGGAAGTTCATTCGGGGGCTGCTTTCCTAAGTTTCCCTTGCTGAAAAAGGCCTAGCTTAGCCTGTCTTTTTCTATGCACAGGATGGCTCCTGCTCACCAGGGCTGCACAAAGATAATCGCTCAGGAAGTGTTTCAGCCAATCCCCTGAAGCTTTACATTCAGATTTACCGCAGGAGCCAATCCAGGATTAGCTTTTATTAGGAAGACAGATCATCAAGCTGAAGTGCCAAACCCTTTCTGTGTGAGTTCTAGTGCCTGTCCTCCATGTTTTATAAGTATTGACATAACACTGTGTTAACAATGCATCCACAGAGGTAAGCCTTACTTTTTACCATTTTTTTTTCTCTGAGACATATGAATTGTGGGTTAACAGTTTGATTCTCTGGGATTTGTCGAGCAAAACTCACCCCACAGCACTTTATTAAGTTGCAACTGTTTAAATGTGCTTTCTTGGGTCACATGGTCAGTAGCCATTAGCCATATCTTTATTTTTCAAACTGGCCAAACCTTGGCATACCTACTCTTTCACCAGGGGATGGGGCTTCTTTAGAGTGTCTCCAGGTCCTGGTATTCCAAAGAAGCTTTCTCTCTCTGAGCAGTGTGGCTGTACTATTGTCTCTGGCTCACATGCCTGCTAGGGGAGAAAATGGAAGGTAAGGGAGCAGATGCATTTAACTGCCCTACAGGGAGCCTAGGAAGGCAGACAGCAGACCAGGCAAGTTTACCTTCCCAAACTGGGTAAGGAACAGCTAAACTCACTTATGTGTATGAGAATCTGGGCTTGGGGAGAAACCTTGCCATCAGCAGAAAGGGCTAATGACAGATTTTAACAATTGGGCCTAGGTGTTTGGTGTGCTTCATCCTTTCTGTAATACAGTGCATCTTAACTTGAAATGGGTTATCAGATGTTTCCTTCCTTATAGTCCAACAGTGTGTGTTCCTTCTGAAGAGTAGCCTGGAGACAAAATGTTTCTAAAAAGTCTTCCTTCTGGTCTTTGGAGAGTTTTCTAAGGGGGTAGGGGGTAGGGGGTAGGGGGTGGGAATAGACAACAACAGCATGCAGTAATAAATCTGAAGGAATGACTTATTAAAAAAAAATCCTTAGCCTTCTTCTCTTGCATGATTAAGTGGAATAATGTATCTTTTTATCTTTGCTTCTCTTCCCCCCCCTACACTGTATCTTCCTCAGCCCTCTGCTGTGGAGGGCAGAGGAAGAAAATCATGTGTGGCTCATGACAGACAGCATTACATGTTGTTGAGTATGTATGTGTGTATGTGTGTGTGTCTGTGTTTTTAATACTACGTAACTCTTTCAAAAATTTCCTTTTTGATCAATTCCCAAATCTGCCAGCCTGGTTCTATCTTCTTAACTGGAAAAATGAGACGGTTGCTTGCACCCTGGTTGGTAAGTAAAGCAGTGCCCTGGGATGTGGACATTTTTAATAGTTTTCAAAACATTTTTGGATTTTAACGGGGGGGGAGGTAGTTAGTGCAGCAGGTGAGGAGGGCACTGTTGGGGGCTAGGAACAAATGAAGAGCATTGAACAGTATCTGCTTTTAAGTCACTTGTGCATATAAACTGTGTTAGTTTGAGTACACTGTTGTTATTTTTTTGATAACCTGCTGCTAAGATTGAAGCTTATACTTCCTGTTTACCCCCGGCCAGCAGAAAAAAAAAATGTTCCACTTATGTGTTACTAGACCCTTAATTGGTGTGTGTGGAGGTTAGAGCTCACTATAGTAGTTCTTCTTGCTTATGAGATGTAATGAAAGTTTTAGTCCTCAGCAGTTATCTTCCTCTTAAACATTGGAAAGGGGCTTATGTTGTTCCTTATATTTTAAGATGTTATATGCAGTGTGAAATGCCATCCAGGACAAAACCTCCTTTACTTCAGCAACTGACCTTGAACAGATTATGTACTTTTATTCCAACTTGGACCTACACATCTGTATGTATGCATGTTTCTTCCCAGTTGTTGGTTTTTTTTTTTTGGTCACATTTTTCTTATGCTAATGGGGTACTTAGGAGTTGCAAAGGAAAGACAGATTGCTGAATGTGTCTCTCTCCAGAATTTCTCTAGGAAGTTCCTTCTGTAAATTTCTAGTCTGGAGATGCATCCAGTATGACTTTGCAAATGCTTGCTTTGTAACCAGTTACTGTTTCATGCCAACTTAATGAATAAAAGAATCCCCTTTTTTTGTAGTTTCCTGCAACCCACACCTTTAGCTCCAACTGAAAAGCTCATTTAATGAGGAGAAATGTACCAGATTGTAAGTTGATAAAAGAATGTTCAAACACAGACCAGCATCTTAAGAAAGTTAAGGGCACAGAGTGCTATGCTCTTGAATGATTTTTGCAGTGCATAAAGTCATAGCAAGTACATCACAGAAGTAAGTTCAGACACTTAACTGCTTTCTTTGTTCTTACCTAATTGCTCTAAATGCAAATGATATCTTAAGGCACATCACCTTCCTTAGAACCTACATACAGCTAGATGCCTCTGTGGCGACCAGCAGCTGGATTTTGAGAACTGAACATTAACTAACGTTCTGTATGTTTCATGTAAGAAAGCTAGGGCAAGGAAGATGTAATCAAAAAGCTTGCATTAAAATGGCTCCCAAAGGTTTTGTTAAAGGAAAGATCTGTTTCAAATATCCAGCCTCAGACTCACTGCTGACTGAAGTCTACAGCCTCGAACAAGCTGTCCTTGTCCTTCGAACTGAGACCACAGCATCGTGAGTCTGCTGAAGTTTCCTATTTTTAATTACTTAAATATAATTCTTTGATAGTTTACAAAAAAAAAATAAATGTCTGCATTGCAGCAAGATGTCTGAGACTAGGTAGGGACAGCAGTGCTGTCTTACAGAGCAGCCCAATCAGGATTCTACAAGCAGCTTTTGCACCAATCGCTGCTAAGGGTAGGTTAAAGATTGACAATTGCAGTGGCTAGACTGAGAGGCCCTTCTGGAAATTTCTACCATCTTTGTTCCATCTAAGTAAAGTAACTAAGCCAAGCTGAAGAATTTCATATATTCGGTGTGCTTTGTCAAGGGATAATGTCCTGTCTGTTGTCCTGTTCAGAGAATGAGAAGCAGCAGCTAGAGAGTGTGTCTTGTACAGTACAGGCTGCCCTGCTCTGTAAGAAACAAACTCAGGCAAACTGGCTTTTATTTCTCCTCTCCCAGACTTTAAAGGAGTGATTTCCTGCAGCTGAAAGATTAGGTGTGGAGATCATGGCAGAAAAAAAAAAAGTAACTGGTTTTATTAGTCTACCCAGAAAATAGCCAGTGTTCTGGTGGAACTAGGAGTTAATTGTACATAATCACTCTGTAAACTTTCTACCAAAGGGTTATTCTAATTGCTCAGGTTAAATATGATTAGCCAGTTGGTGCCAAGTTAACTCACTTTTATAATTAGCTTCCTAAAGATTTGGGTAGAAAGATAGAAACAAAGGGCCTCCTGGATTATAAATTAGGGATGAACACAATAGCTTTGTTGTTTGAAATGAAACAAAACATCTCCCTTTCATAAGCAGAGAAGACACTGGTTCAGAGCTTCACTAAATAGGGCTAGGGGGAAATGAGTCACTTCTTAAAAGTGATGATAGTCACACAGAAACCCAGAAGGAAAAGGTAGGTTTATCATAGAAACCACTTCAAATATGTGATCTCTTTGTTTTCTTTCCCTCTTTCTGTGGCAAAGGAGGTTCTGGCATCTGAGTATTGGATCTCCCTTATGCTTCTATTGACATTGAGAAAGGCATATTCCCAGGGAGCCTTTACCTTTTCACTAGGGAGATTTAGTATTAAAAAAAAAAAAAGATTAAAGACTCCTGTATTAGTGTTTTCTTTATTTTTTTTTCTTCCCTTGCTTCCTTGTTTCTTTCTCCCTCTTTTTTAAAAAAAGGCTTTGCCCTTTTGGCTTTCAGTTGCTCACACAGGCTGCAGTTTTTCTCCCTGTTCAACCACCACTTCATCCCTGACTCCCCACCCCCATTTTCTTTAATGGCCAACAAGCATGTAGTAGCCATGTGAGTGAGACCTGCAGCTTTGGCAGCAGGAAGGCAGGCAGTCCCCATGCAGGCTGCCCAACCCCTGCAATGCTAGGGAGACAGACTCTGGGAAGTGCCCTCTTAACTCCTTTAGAGCTAAGAGCAGTCACCCTGGAGCTCCAGCTAGCCACATAAAAGAATGTTGAGGTCATTCTCAATCCTGAAACAGTAAACTGTGCATTATCCACTCTTGGGCTGCGAGTTTGGCCCCCAAACTGGGTTTAGAAACATATTGTTAATTCTGAGTGAATTGTCGAAAATCTAATTTGTGAGTATACTGGGCATGGACACGTTTATTATTATTTTTTCTCTTTTCTGCAAGTTCAAATTGTGGCTTTTTAACATTAACTGTTATAGCACCAGTTGTTAATTAACTGTGTCAGTATTTTATCGGCAGCATTAAAACAAGCATCATCCTTTTTGCATTCATATTCCTGATACATCCATATACATCCATATACAACATGTAACATACACATATTATAAATGTAATATTTCTTTGTAGGCGTGATTGGTTCAGAACTTCTTGTGGGCGTCTGCAGAGGTTTAAGGCAATAAACAACCTGTTTATTTTCCTGGGCCTCAGTTTAAGGACTCTTTTAGCTTGCATGGTTTTTCAGACCATGGACTGGACATCAGACACTTCTATTTAACTATTCCTTTTGGCATGCTGAGCTATTTTCTAACGTACATTGTGGGGGGAATGAACCGTTTCAGTACACATTTAAAATTCTTGGCTATTTGCTGTTGTACTGATCCTGCCTGATTTTCTTTTGCATACAGTTTTTGCCATGGAGTCTTGATATAATTACTAACCTTTTAACCCCTTAACTGGATTTATGCTTTTTCAGGGGCTCAGAACAAGAGGCTTCATCGCCCAGCTGCGTGGTGAGGGGTCAGGTTTTCCTTAGTAACCTGTGACTTCACAAACTGCCTTGTCATTATTTGTCTGTTCTTAGCTAAATGCTTGGTTGCCCGGAGTCCTTTGGTCTTCTTTTCCCATTCCTGAGATTTAGAAGATGACTTGGAAAATAGCATTGCTGTTTAAACGAGAGATAGAGTTATTGAATAAACTGCTACCATTTTAGCCACAGTGAGTGCAGGAATGAGGCATTGCAGGGCTGCCAGACGCCATTTTAAGAATCCTGCATGAGTAGCATAGCTACCGATGGGTATGAGGCTGTTAATAGGTGAGTGCTTATACAAAGCTACAATTTATTCAGTCATGGCATGCTAACCTTTCCTCCTCACCCCCAACTCCAATTAATTGCTGATTTTGAGAATCATAGTTTATATGTGCTGTTCACTCTTGTGATTAGAGGGATTGGAGGAAGGAATTATCTTGAGGAGAAGACAGACAAATGAGTATTTTTAATGAAAACAACAAGAACAACAAAGATCTTTCAGAGGGCACAAATCTTGACCTTGAATTAGTGTGATTCTCATGGGGGAGGACCAAAATCTTGTGCTTGCTTGTTGGTGTGACTTTCCAAATCTGCCAGATAGTCTTGGTTAAATGTCAAGGTGATAGGGGGGCATTTGGGGAAATGCAATATCTGGGTATTGTGTGCATCGAGGCATTTTCTGTCCAAAGAGGGGTGAGGGTGGGAAACGTGCCTTATTCCTCAGATGTGTTGAGAACATACTTGGGAATTATCATCTTGCATGGACTCCTCAGAATCATTAACAAGAAGGCTTAAAAACAGACCCTAAGACGTGCAGCAGTTCACCTGCAACTTTTAAAAAAATTGCTCTTTGTAGCTAAAGCAAGTTAAGATGCAAGTCCAGATAATGGTCATACTTGTGCATTGGATGAGAAAGATTGTTATTGCAGGGACTATGCTTTTGGCTTTATTGTTGGCACTGTTTGTAGTTTAAATTGTCTGAAATGTAACAGTTTGTGAGATAGATACACAAGCCAAGTCACGAATGTTAAGGTAAATCAGTGATGCCATTTCTGAGTGAGAAAAACTATTGAATAGAGAAGTCAGATGAGTTGATGGTGAATTTTCATTTTTAGGCTGAAAATGAGTGACTTCCCATCTTTCTTCACCTTTCCCTACTACTGATTTCCTTCCCCTTTTCCTTACCTGTAAAAGTAGATTACAAAGTCATGTTAGCTTATTGAGCAGGGGTTGTTTGTTTCTTTGTTTTTATTTTTCAGTTTATTCTATCCAGGGAGCAGCAGCTCACTATTGGGGAAAGCTCCACCATATTGTTAGGGGCTATTATGTGTGCAGTCCAGCTAATGGCAGGAGTGATAACAGCACGATTTCAGATGCCCCTGCCTTTAAAAAAAATACTATTCATTTAGCCTGCTTTTCAAAGAATTGAACTGTTCTCAGTGTGAATGCACAAAGATGAGGATGCATTGAAACAGACTCTAAGGAATTCTTAGGAGAGATTCAGATACGATGCCTATAGTTATTTTCTAAAAGACCATAGCGCTTTAGTATGAAACCAGAATGAGAGCAGTGATGCAGAAAAGGAAGCCTCTTTAGATGTGGCTATGCAAAATGACTAATTTTGTTTCCTAGTCATTGTTGGTGTAAATCAAGTGTTTTCCTTAACTATAGTTGCTCAACCATTCCATTTATTTTGATGTAATATGTATGTATTTGCCATCTGAAACAATAATGTTTTTCTCTGAGAAAGATGGTTTTCAGAATTATTGTACTTATCTTTTGCCTAGAAGAAAGCTTGTGGTGATATTACTAATGCTGGGATATGTAGAACAGCTTCACTTTTTTCCCCCACCCAGAATTGATTATTTTAAACTCTGCTGCAGATAGCAACTAGGTAACTAGGTTGAATTTTTAAACCTCTTACCAACATTCTTTCTTAGGATATCTAGTTTTCTTGGGCTGAAACAAGCCAAATTATTGTTCTTTTGAATTCATTCTCTGTAATCTATATACCTTTGAAAAAAAATTTTTTTTG
Organism: Vombatus ursinus; assembly: GCF_900497805.2. Lineage (NCBI taxonomy): Eukaryota > Metazoa > Chordata > Mammalia > Diprotodontia > Vombatidae > Vombatus > Vombatus ursinus. Next base: position 26,506,719 of record NW_020940358.1, read on the forward strand.
TCACTGCTGAAATGGTTATGACTTACTGGTGCAATTGTTTCTTCTATTATGGCATGTTTTGGTTAAATAGTTCTCTAAAAGTTCTATAATTCAAAACATCTGATCAGTTCCAAGAAGTTTAGTGTTTCATATAGGATTTTAGTGGGAGAAATTCTAGAATTGTTAAGGAAAAGGCCAAAATTGCTCATTTTGTTTTGTTTTTGAAATTAACCATCCATCCATCTTGTGCTAGAAGCACTAGAATTTTATTTTCAGCCACCTCAGGTAAGAAAGCAAATCATCAGATTGCAAAGCCCATGTGTCAGGGGGTGAATGTATTTCCAAGTGTAGAATATTTATTTTTTTGGTTCTTAGGATGCAAGGTAAAAAGTATTAATGTGAAAATCATCCTCAACCATCACTGTTATATTATGTTGAAGCTAGGATGCTTCATTCCATTGAAAACTATCTGGGAAAACATATCAATCATTTGTTTGTAAAAAGGGAGCTCATGAATTTTATAACTTGTAATTAAATTCTTTGAAGCACAGGTATGTACAAATGAAGTAATGATTGGGATGGTAAAATCTGAGTGGGACAAAGCTTTGTTACTGTAATTCAGACTTGATTCAGAGTGTGCTTCCTTTTTTCCCAGCTTTTCTTTTTTCTGTCCACTATTCTAAAATCCTGAATCTTAAATCTGTGGGGACCTCTTTGTAATTTCTATCTTCTATCTACATTGTCTCTTCACTTCCCCACCTTCATCTGGTCCAGTGCAGTCTTCTGGTGTTCATGTCTTGGAGGGAGGGAATATATAGAGTTGGCTCTATTTATTCACAAAATCCTAAAACTTGGAAGGGACCTTAGATAATAGAATCTTCAAGGTGGACAGGACCTTCTAACAAAGAGATAGAAGGCACCTTAAGGCTAATTTAGTCTAATCCCTACCCAAATTAGGAATTCCCTCCACAGCTGATTGGACTGGTAGGTCAACCTTCGCTCATAGAGCTTCAGATGATGGAGAGTTAGTTCATTTTTTCCCATGGCAGCCCATTCCTTTGTTGGACAGCTCTGATTATTAGGAAGTTCCTCCTTATGTTGTTTCAGCCTTAAGTTCTTGTATTATTTGAACCTTGGCCCCTTCCTTGTATATACTATATAGTTCCAGTGAGGTTGGCTGCACGACAGAAAGGATAGCTTAATCCTGACTTACATCTCCTAGTTAGGGGATTGCCCTGGGTCTGATATTCTTAGGAATGCAATTTTTCAGTGTTGTCATTTTGAGGTATTAAAATTTTTTTGAAAAAAATGCTAAATCAAAACCTGATGCATATGATCTTGGGATAAAAAAATCAGAGGCTGCCCAGAGTAACAGAAAGAGAACTAGAGACCTAGGTTCTATTCCTGGCTCTGCTATTCACCAGCTGTGTGACCTTGGGCCTCATATTTTTTCCTTTGTAAAATGAGGTGACTGAACTAGATGATCTTTGCTATGTTCTATGTTGAAAGTTCCCTTCCTCCCAGCTCTGCCATTCGGCTGTGTTCTGAGGGCCCTTCCAGCTCTGACAGCCTATTTTTCTGTTCAGTTTCAAAATGAATTTCTGGGGATGAAAATACTGGTACTTAAATAATTTGCCCATATGCGCCTATAAAAAAGAAATAAGTATTTTGTGTAGTTTTAGGGCTTGAAGTGGAAAAGAAAAGAAGTCACCTGCTTTCCTCATCAACCCTGAATAATTTGGGGAAGGAGAGAGGTAGAATGGATTATTAGGGAGAGGAAAAGATGGGGGAGGGGGAGGAGGAAAGAAAGGAGGGACAGTTTACTGCTGTTTGCACCTGCTTAGTAGGGGAGGATGGGAGTGAAATCTGCCCAGGAGGAGGAACACTGCTTCTCCTCTCTCCTCCCCTCCCCCTTCCAAGTAATTGTTCCTTATTCTTGCTTGGTGGTAGAGGATAATTGCTCACAGCTTGAAAGAATATTGATCACTACCTCCTAGTTTCACTGGACTGGGAGGTTCTATTCCTTACAACTACAGCTGGTTCCTTGGGTATTCCTAAGACAGGGCATTCATTTCTTGTCGGTTACCTACATTTTCCTATTTTGTTAATTTATTATTATTTTTTTGGTTCTTTCCCTCCGAGGGATGTTGTCAGGTTTAGATAATTAATGTCTTAGAAGCACTTAGAGCTCCTTAAGGAAAGGCTCCATTAAATGCAAGTTTTCATTGATATGCTTTTATGCAAAACAGTTTTCAGGAATCTCTGCTTCTAGGCTCTTTATAGGGCCCATGCAAACTGCTCTCCCCAAGCTCCATTGTAACAATTGGACACATGGTATCTTGCTGAGTAATATTGGAAACGGTTTGACTGAAAACTTACTTGGAGTATCAATAGCGTAATAAGCCTGCCTCTAATAGTAATAGAATAATTTTGAAAACCAAGACAAAACCTCATAAATTTCTAGTAAAGTCTAATCATTAAAATCAAGTGAGTGTTTAAAGGTGGGATGTACTGTGTAAGATGTCTTAAGTCAAATTAGTTGGGCCCCTTTAGTCTTTTTCTTTTTCTTTTTCTTTTTTTTGGCATGTCTAAACATGAAAATGATTTGCTCTATTTCAGCTTGGCTGAAGAGGAGATAAAGGCGGAACAGGAGGTGGTAGAGGGCATGGATATCTCTACTCGCTCAAAAGGTAAGTAAGAAATCCTGTGTCATCAAGGGCTTTGGGAATTTGGGGGTAGTTGCTATTTAAGAGCAGAGGAGAATTTGGATTTGCTTTTGTGGTTGAAAAGCAGTGACTGTCCAAGCTGTGGAGGACCAGTCAGATTTCAGATGTGGCTCTTGGGATGAACCTATTTTGTAGGGAAATAACTTCCTCTGATTTCTTTTTGCACGTTTTAGTTAGGTGGCCTTTTCTGTTGCTCAATGTCTGTCTGTCTGTCTGTAGGTATTTTGTGGAGAACGCCGAGAGTACTGAGTGACTTGGAATATACAAGAACTGGCTTTATAAATCCTGGTTGTGTTATCTGCTCCATGTGTGACCTTGGGCAAAGTTATTTTGCCTTTCCTGGGTCTCAGTTTCCTCATCTGTAAAATGAGAAGGGTGGACTGGATAGTCTTTAAGGCCATTTCCTGCTCCAAATCTTTGATTCTGTAATCTTGTGAACTCTGACATTTGCTAGGTATTTGACCCTAGGCCAAGTCACTTTGTCTCTCAAATGAGTGTAACTATCCTGGTTGATTGGACTGTTATAAGGAATGTGCTTTCAGGCTGGAGGCTTGCGTTTCTATTGTTTCATCTTGTGATTATAGACCATCATCTTTTTTATTTGATGACCTTTAGAAATTAGAATATAAACAAAACTGACTAAGATGAGGCCAGAGGCACTTTTGCTGTTTTCATTTTCAAACCAGGGCTCTTTGGAATTGCAAAAGGAGGAGGAAGTTTGGATGCCACCTTAGCAAACGGTGGCTTCTGTCTAGGAGACAGAAAAGAAACTTAGTGTTTGTTGGCAGCCTGAGGCCAATTTTTGTGTCAAGGACAAATTTTAATAAAGCTATAACTAGAACATAGTTTCCTTTCCAAATTCAGCGTTGACCCCAGAAGATTCACTATTGGGCAGGCCCTCCCTTTTTTTTTTTTACTTTTGGTGCTGGAAAATAGCCAGATTTATGGCCTTTATGACCTCAACTCCCCCCTAAAAGACATATCTATTCCTTTCCTTTTAGTGAAGGGACTTAGAGATGGATTGTCACCCTAGCATTCTTTCAGTAGTTTGGTTGATGATTGTAGTAACTCTTTTCTTCTAGCTTAATTGTCTTGTGCTAAAAGAAGGGGATTTGTTCATTCAGTGATTCAATGGGTCTTTATGGCTAGGGAATTTCTTTGCTAGGTATTTTGGGCAAAGACAAGAGAGGGTAATCTACTATCTGTTCTTAAGTGATTTAGAAGAAGCATTTAATAAGCACCTACTCTGTGCCAGTTTTTCTGTTGGGTACTGGGAATACAATGAATAAATTAATAATGGCTAGCTTGTCTGTAGTAATTTAAAGTTTGCAGAATGTTTTACAAATATCTCATTTTATTCTTACAAAAACCCTGGCAAGTAGGTGCTTTTGTTATCACCATTTTTACAGATGAGGAAATCAAGGCAGGAAGCAGTTAAAGTGACTTGCTCAGGGTCACATAGCTAGCAAGTGTCCAAGGTTGCATTTGAATTCAGGTCTTTCTGATTCCATTGTGCCGCCTACTTGCCCTAGGTTTATATATGTCTCCAATGAGACTGTAAACTCCCTAGAGTTGTGGGGAAGGTTATTTTGGCACTTGAGTAAAGGATGGCCTAGTAGAAGGAGAGACTGGAAATAGGGAGACCAATTAGGAGGCTCTTGTAATCCTCTAGGAGAGAAGTGGGGTGACTAGAGAGGGCAAGCAGAGTTGAGAGATATGGAGGAAGAATGGACAAAGCTTGGCAGCTGATTTTATATGGAGGATGAGGGAAAGGACAGGGATGACTTTGCCACAGAGAACCTGGGTACCTGGGAGGATGGTGGTATCCTTGTCATATATAGAAGGTCGAGTCTGGGATTTGGGAGGGGGAAGATAATAATGAGCTGTTTTGGATAAGGTTGAGCTATAATTTCCTCAGGGACAATTTTAAAGGATTATGATATTCAGCAGGGAGTTTCATGGTTTCATAGATTTAGAGCTAAAAGGGGCCTTGGAGTATTGGCAAAGGATTAGATTTCAGGAGACAAGAGACAGAGACAGAGAGAAGACAGGGGGAGATAGCCAGGGTAGAGGTGGGGAGAGGGAACGATTGGATATATGGAAATGAAAAAAAAAGCTAAAACAATTTTTTATGAGGCAGTATGTGACAAAGGGGCAAGGGAGAGGTATTGATGTTAGGTGCCATGAATTAAGAAAAAGGATTTCACTATGGGTTGGGAAAGCTTAAGGGAAGACATAGGACTTAACCAGAGCTTTGAAGGAAGCCTAAGATTGATAGGCAGGGATGGGCCAAGGCATTTCAGGTGGGATGAGGGGAGTGGCATAAATTACCAAGGTGGGAACGCCATGTATGTTTAAGTAGACGAGTCTTACTAGAGCTGAGGGTTTATTTACATAGATGAATAGTGAGGAAAAATGGTTTGAGCATAGTTGTAAAGACAAGTCAGGTTGGAACTCAGGGAGTCATTGAAGGTTTTTCAGCAAAGGACAGAGGGACATGGTGAAAGAAGCATCTTTAAAATGTATTGGGCAAGATGGAGTATTGGGAATTGGAGGAGGAGAAATTGGAGCAAGAAAGACTAGGTAAGAGGCTATTGTACAATTCTGGGCAAGATAGAATGGGAATTTGAACAAGAGAAGAGAAAGGGACCTAGATGAAAACCAGAACTATTAGGAAGGACAAGAGTGTGGCTTATTTCAAGGATCCTTAATTTATTGTCATGGTATTCTCTTCATGGATACTGATCACAACCTTTTTGTGTCTCAGACAATTTTCATGAATAGTAATCATCAAAAAATTCACCCACATAGGGATAACTCTCTTTGAAATTAGCTAGCCTGGTCTGCTAAGATAGAGTTGACCACTGGGTCTAAATTAAAATCCTTTCCATTTGGGCCAGTGAGAATGTAGCCAGTGTAGTGGAAAGAGTGCTAGGTTTGGAGTCAGAGAATTTGGGTTCAAACCTTGGCAACTCAGACGTCCTTGTTTCCTCGGAGATGTAGAGCAAGTCACATAACTTTTTTGAGCTCCAGCTTAATTGTCTGTAAAACAAGAGGATTGAATAACCTTTGGTCCCTTGCAACTCAGAATTTATCTTACAGTCTTTGGCTATGATCCTCAGACCTCCCCATGATGAGGCAGTGTCAGAGAAAGCTGTTAATGGGGAAGGCTGCTGCTATAAAAATGAAAATAATGATTTCTCAACAAGAGGAGACTAGTTGAGGTTCCAGAACAGTGACTGAATTTTCCTTTTTCTTAAAAAGAAAGTCATATATTGCTGCTATTTAGGCACTGACTGCTCTTTTCCAAAGTGTTGACATTCTGAAGACCCTCTGGAAGAGAGGAGCTCCTTCTTCCTTTGGTTGAGGCTAAGAGGCCCTTTCTCCTTTCCCACCATTGTGGATTACTTAAGTTGTGAAATACACTAGCTGTCTCTTCATTCTCCTACCGTGCCTGAAAGGTCCAAGTACCATGTGGTAAGGTTTTCCTTTCCTTCCCATCCCGTTACACTGTGGACACCTATTCTCCTACCTTTTTTATGACCTTTTACTTACAGTGGACGATCTCCTTGTTTCCTCCCTAGCTAACAGTCCTTGGAAGCTTTTGGTTAGGACTCATGTCACAAAGGGATTCACTCCATTTACAGCAAGGAACACTGCCTTCCGGGATATTTGCCTCATGGAACTGACTCCAATCTGAGAGTTGGAGGAGGGCGGGGCATGTGTGGAGAAGTGATTATCAGAGCTCTGTGTTTGCCTCATCCTGGCCTAGTGCCTTTTCTGACCAGAGAATATCCTGGACTGTCAGAATTACAGAATTTTAGAGCTGGGACGGATCTTAGAAGTTGTCAGTTCCAACTTCATTTTATGTATGAGAAAGCCGAGCATCAGGCAGTAGAGGTGATTTACCCAAGGTCACATTGGCAGTAAGGGGCAGGGCTGGGATTTGAACCACTGTCTTCTGACTACAAAGCCAGTGCTTTCCACTGTGACTCTGCTTTAGAACAAAAACTGCTAGTGCTATAAAGGTCATTGTTAATCATCACTCATTTTACAAAATTTCACAAAATCAGGAGCTAAGGTCAAGAGAGGGGAAAGTACTTGTCTGGCATCACATATTGCTGATTCCTAGGTTAGGTAGATGAGGACCTGGCAATGGTATAAGATTTGATGGTTGCATGGGCTGTAGCTGTTTATGGAAGTAGTAGCTTGATACATAAGTTCAGCTCTTAGCTACCTGCAATTTAAAGACCAAACATGGACTCCTCTGACTTCTCCTGCCTTCCCCAAGATAGGCATTAGGACTGTGGAATCTCTTACATCTTTATAGGAATTTATTTTGGGGTGAAATATGTTACTTTATGGTCTAGAAATTAATCCTCAGGATTGGGTGGTGGCCATATTCTTTATTGTCTTATGGAAGAGCTTTAGGCTTTAAAATGCCCTGAATTAGATAAAATCATAGTCCAGATTTTCTTTACTTCGTCCCTTGCTCTGTCCATAACTTATTGTCAGTCAGATGTGGTTCCCTTCCCCCATCCACTTCACCCCCTTTTTTAATTGATGAAATTCCAAGTTTAGCTTTTCAAATGGACTTTTTGGTATTTAATCAGCCTTTGGAGTCGATCTGTACGTTAGGGTTATAGCATATGGATTTTCCTGGGATATCTGGCTGACTTTGTCTTCAGACAAAACAAGAACTTGCTTGTCTTCTCAAAGATGCCAATAATCACACCAGTGACTACAGCAGAACAGAGCGATTATAACTGAGCTTCTATCCCACGTCAGATCAGGTTCCCTGAAGCATACCAAGGGACATATTGGGCTGTAATGGAAAGAGCATTGGTCTGGGTCACAGGTCACTGGAATTCCATGCCCAAGTCTGTCCTAGTTAGCATGACCTTGGAACATCATTTTGGCTTCTTCCTCTGTAAAATGTGCAGTGGGTGGACTAGATGAACTCTAAAGATCTTTCTAGCCCAAAACCACCAATGACAGGGTCTATACACTAGATACCTTGAAGAATGACATGATACAGTTTTCCTATTTCTTCTATTTCCATCTTGATACTTGCCAGCAAGTGCAAGTGTCTCATCGGTCTTCACATCACGTGAATGTTCTGGAAAGCAGTTGCCGAGGCAGAAATGCATAAAAAAAATCAGGGGAAATTTCTGATTCAGGCCCCACCCTGAGCACAAGGAAATGAACCACCTGGAACTAAGATGAAGAGGTGAAACAAAAAGAAAAACAAAAACATAACATAACATTTATAAACCAGGAACAATGTTGTTGACACTCAAAATTTGCAGGGTATAGACCTGCTTTAAGAGATGGAAATCACATTAGAGTACGCACAATTACAGCAATTTGCTAAGTGGCCTCAAACTTTAATTAGCACAGGATGTGAGTTCCAATTGTTGTATGCAAATTAAAAGTGCCATCTCACAAAAGGACTGTTTATAAAGGAGACAGTGAGATATATACCTTGTATCAAATTTCAGGGAAAAACACTTAGTTAAGAGGCTGCAACAAATGGGTTCTTTCATTCCCCATTCCCCCAAACAATCCTTTCAACAAAATGAACCATAATTCCATTTACTGGGGCTTTGAAATTGCTGGGAATCCTTCAATTAAAAAAAAAAAGTAGTAGAATGTAAAATATAATTTTATGTGTATGTTCCTGTGGTCTTAGCCACATCTTTCATTATTAAGCACCAAGAAGTTTGGATAGCTCAACAGTGAAAAATGGGATAAGAAATTTAAAGCTGGAAGGGAACTTAGAGGTCATTTATTCCAATCCTCTCATTTAAAAAATTATTTATTTTGAATTTAATAAACACCAAAAACAAAGAACATTTTCATGTGCAAAGCAGTCAAAAAGTCCACACAAGTTGATATTAAAAAATGTGTGTCTCATTCTGTACCTTGATTCTATCTCCACCTCTCCCCCCAATCTTCACCAGGGTGGGTAGCTTACTTCATCTTCAGTCTTATTCATCAGTGATATTCCTTTGTTTTACAGATGAGGAGCCTGAGCTTCTGAGTGGTTAGGTGACATGCCCAAGGTCAAGGAATGATAGAGCCAAAATTTTGAACCTTTGACCTTTGACTCAAAATCTAGTGCTTTTCCCACCATGCCAGTGGAGCTGAACCTTTAACTATTTTGGCAAGCAACTGCTATTTGGGTGTTCTCTTACAGGGTACCTTGAACCCCTATGTAGGTGAATTGCTCCTTGGGAAAGCAGATGTTGTTTGTAGGAAATAACGAGCAATCTAGTTTGACTGGAACCAATGGTATGTGAAAAGGAGTAATGGGAAATAAGACTGAAAAGTTAGGAAAGAGCCAGACTGGGGAGGGTTTTAAATGTGAGGCTGAGGAGTTTGTATTTTATCTTAGAAAAGATAGGGAGTCAGATCTGACTTCAGCACTTACTACCTCTGTGACCGTGGGCAAGTCATAACCTTTTTTGTCCACAGTTTGTGTATTTGTAAAAATTTGGGGCTTGGACTAAGGTCCCCTCTAGCTCTATATTTATGATCCTAAGATTTTGGAGAGGGGAGAAAAATGACTTTGTCTGTCTTCTAGACATACTGATTTGGGACCTATGTGGATGATGGTGAGAGACTGACAGCGGTGAGACCAGTTAGGAAATATTGCAGTAGATAGCTTGAGAGGCCCAAATTAGGGAAGAGGCTGTGTGAATGGAGAGAAAGGAATGGGTGTGAGAGATGTTTGGAGATAGGATTAATTTGGCAACTGATTGGGTATTGGGGTTGAGGGCAGTGGAGGGGTCAAGGATGACTTCAAGGTTGGGTGACTGTCATCAAAAATGGTCAGGTGTGGAATGGGTGTGGGTTTGGTAGTGGAAGAACTCTATATAAAGTTCTGTTTTGGACATGTTGAGTTTGAGATGTGGAAAGAAGATCTGGATGGAGAGGTCTATCGTGTAATTTGTAATCGAGTACTAGAGATTAGGGCTACATATTTGGATCTGGGGAATGTCACATAATAGTTACCATTTATATAGTGCCTTAAGGTTTGCAAAAACACTTTACAAATATCTCATTTTATCTTTGCAACAGCATTGAGAGGTAGGTGCTGTTATTTTCCCTGTTTCAGTTGAGGAAATTGAGGCAAACAGAGGTTAAGTGACTTGCCCAGGGTCACAACAAATAGTAAGTGTCTGAGGCAGGATTTGAACTCCTGTTTTCCCAAGATCGGGTCTAGAGCTGTATCCTGTGCTGTGCACATAGCTGTCAAGAGATGATGATAATTGATCCCAAGAGAGTTGATGAAATTATCAAGGAAAACAAAAATACACATGTATATATATATGAAGAAGAGAGTACAGAGTGGTTAGACCAGTCAGAAGAGAACCATGAGACCACAAGTATAACGGATGCCAAGGAAGGAAAGGACATCCTGGAGGAAGGAATGAGGGACAGATCCAAGTAAAATTAAAACTAAAAAAACTAAAAAAAACTATTAGACTTAGCAGTTAAGAGATCTTTTGTAACCTTGGAGAGAATAATGTCAGCTGAGTACTGGGAGTGGGAACTAATACAAAAGGGAGTGAGAAGTAAGAGGGGAGAAAATGGAGGCTAACAATGGAGATATTTCTTTGTCTTATCCTAGAGCCTACAAAAAGGTAGGTCATATGTTCATACAATTTAAAACTAAAAGGGATCTCTAATGATTCTCCAGTCCAAATCTCTCAATTTACAGAATAGGAAACTGAGGTCCAAGAACATGAAGTGATTTGAGTAAAGTCACACAGTTAAAAAGTGGTAGAATGTAGATTTGAACCCAGGTCTTCAGAGATCTTAGAATTTCCTGAAATCCATCCAGTTCTCATCCTTATGTTGTTGTTTGGTGATTTCAGTTGTGTCTGACTCTCCCTGACCCCATTTTGAGGTTTTCTTGACAAAGATGCCATTTTCTTCTCTAGCTCATTTTACAGATGAGAAAACTGGGACAGACAGAATTAAGTCACTTGCCAGTTAAGTCACACAGCCAGTAAGTGTTTGAAGCTGGATTTGAACTTAGGGAGATGAGTCTTCCCGACTCCAGGCCTGGCACTGTATCCACTGCGCCATCTAGCTGCCCCTCTCGCTGCCCCTTTCATCCTTATAGGTTAAAATAATGATTAGTATGTCAACAAGTCCCTTTTTAATGAATAAGATTTGAAAAAAGTTTGAAAAATTTTGAGTTTGAAAAGCTAGTGCTTATGTTGTCTGAGAATGAACATTAAACTACCTAAACTTGTTGGTTATGTACCCTTAATGCCTCTTCCAGAGTTGAGTTATAGAGTCTTTCAGAGCTGGAGGTGATGACTTAGTTTCCAGCCCAGATTGTGCCTGGAAGTAATTATCAAGGGACAGATGCCCGGTGGATTTTAAATGAATTGTTTGTTGCAGTTCTGTTCCTCTCACAAACCAGAGAGGAGTTCGGTAAGGTGGCCACAGCATGCTTCATTGTGACTCCCACATTCATGGGGAGTATTTGAAACTAATTGACAGGTTTGTGACCTACTACATTTAAAAACTGTTAGCAATTTAGGCTTCTGAATGCTGCACTTGAACGTGGTTTGTTTCACAACCCTTTTGTATGTATTTGCCCAAACGTGAGGCTCATTTTCAAGATAATTTTCTAGCAATATATCTTTTCACCTAAAAATGGCTCCACCTCCTGACCCTTTCCATTTCCCATTAATGACACCATGCTCTCAGTCACCTCAGTTTGCAAATTTAGAGGCATTTCTTTGAATATTCCCTCTACCTCAAAAAATCTGTTAATTTTACATTCCAAAAATGGCTCTTTCATCCCTCACAAGCACCCATTTCAGGCACTTATTGCCTCTTGCCCAGAGTATTGTAATAGCCTCTCCGTTTGCTTGTTTCCTGTTTCTTGCTTTAAGTTGCCAGCTTCATCTTTCTGTGTTACTCCTTTGTGTAATAATCATCAATCAACAACAGTTACGATGCAGTTATTATATCCTAAACTAAATGTTAGGATTACAAATAAAAGGAGAAGAGTCCTTTACCAGTAGGAGTTTATATTCTAATGGAGGCATATTATATATACATATACAGGAATATATAAGATGCATATGAAATTGATACAAGGTATCTTGAGAGGAGGCGTTAGGAACAGTGGGGAACCTACTGCAGAGGTGGCATTAGAGCCAGTAATCCTAAGGCAGAGAGGGGATACAGAGGCAGAGAGAAAAACAGACAGATACACAGATAGTGAGAAAGACAAAGAGAGAAACAGACAGGGAGAAAGAGGAGGGAGAGAGAGAGAGAGAGAGAGCAAGAGAGAAGGAGAGAGAGAGGGAGAGAGGGAGAGAGAGATGGGAGGAGGAGGAGGAAAAAGAAAAGGAAGGAAGAAGAGGAGGAGAAGGAAGAAGGAGAAGGAAGAAGGAGGAGGAGAACAAAGAAAGGGAAGGAAGAAGGAGGAGGAAGAAGAAAGGAGAAGGAAAAGGAAAACAAAAGGAGGAGAAAGAGGAGGAGGAAAAAGGAAGAGAGGGCAAGTGAGTATTCCAGTGGAGGTGGACCTCCCATAAAGGCATGGAGATGGGAGGTGGAGTGTTGTGGGTGAGGAATAGCAAGTAGACCTGTATTGCTGGACCATGTGCATTGAGAGGAGTAATGGGGAAGAAGACTGGAAAGAAAGGAAGGGGTCAAGTTATAAAGAGTTTTAGACGCCAAATGGGAGTATTTTCGATTTGATCCCAGACATAATAGGGAGTCATTAGTGTTTATTGAGTAGAGTGGGGTTAGATAAGAAGTCTTGAGATGATCAGACCTGCACTTTAGGAAAAGCACTTTGGCAGCTGTTTTGAGGATGGGTTGGAGTGGGGAGAGACTTGAGGCAGAGAGAACAATTAGGAGGCTGTAACCTTCAAATGACTCTCCATGCCTTCTGAATAAAGTCTGCTTCAGCCTGGCATTGAAGGACCTGTACAGTGAGGTTCCTACTTCTCTTTTCAGCTTTGTCTCGTACCAGGCCCCTTTACCGTCTCTTTGTTGTAGTTAAACTAGAGTAACTACTGTTCCCCAGATATCCCGAGCTAGCTTACCTCTGTATCCCCAGATGTCCTGAACTGACCTGCTGCTCTGCCTTTGCTTACTCGCTTCCCTCTAACTGGAATGACCTCCTCCCCATGTCTTCATTGGAATTTTGCTGATACTTCAAGACCCAACTCAAATACCATCTCCTTTCCCTCCTTCCATAACCAGAGCTGATCTCTTCTTCCTTTGACTTTTCAGGTCTTACATTGATAGTGGGTTCCTCAAGGGCAGAGACTGAGTCTTATTCATTGTTAAAGCTCCCTCAGCATTTGGCACAATGTCTTATTCTTAGTAGACACTCAGTAAATGGTTGATAAAAGATTATCCTTGGATCTTAAACATAGAGTTGTCGTGGCTAGCTGAGTTACATGCTGTAATGTAATACACAATTTTACTCAATTATACTTTTTCTATGAACAGTGTTAGAGGCAGCTAATATGTAATAAAAGAGCACTGGATTTGGAATAAGATGACCTGAGTTTGAATCTAGACTCAACCACTTATTAGCTATGTGACTTTGGGAAAGTATTAACTGATTTTGAGCCTCAGTTTTCTCATATGTAAAATGGGGTTAAAATTGCAATTATTTATTACTCTCACAGGGTTGTCAACAGGGAAGCACTTTGCAAACTTTGAAGTGTTTTACATGTGAATCTTTTTTATTAATTATCATTTCATCACTATATGGAAAGAACATTGGGATTCAGGAGACCTGGGTTTAAGTCGCATCTTCACCCTGATTTAGCTGTGTGACCCTGGACCAACAAGTCAATTTCATTATCTGCAAATGAGAAGAAAAGTGTTTGTATATATAACCTCTGTAAATATCCTTTTAGCTTTAAGATTCTGTCATTCTAAATCAATCCACTAACATTTTGTTTTGGGAAGGATAGTTTGATTCTTAAACAGAGTTGTGGATGCTAAGTTTCATGCTAGAACAAGTATGTGAAATCTGGAGGACCAGGTGTGAAGACAAGCTTAGAATCCTCTGGGTAAAGCAGGTGTTATATTTTGGATGTTAGAAAATATTCCCTGTAAAGCCCAGAGTTATTGTATATATAAACTCATCCTGAAGCTAGAATCAAAGAATCTCAGAGCTTGAAGGGTGATCCAGCCAAAACTGTATCTAAACTGGAATCCCCTCTGAACCAGCCTCCTGGAGAGATGACATGCAGCCTCCACTTGAACACCTGCAGTTACGGGCCAGGTGTCTCTTCCTCCCAGGCAGGTGGTTCCATTGATAAAGAGCTCAATGATCACTCATAGAATTGAAGCTGTAGAGCTGTAAGGGGTCTTAGCTGGCTTACAGGTCAGTCATCTCATTTTACAGAGAGGAAACTGAGGCACAGGGTGATGAAGTAACTTGCTCTGAATGGCACAGACAGTAAGGAGCAGCATTGTAGACGAAAACAACTGAAAGCAGTAAGAACTCTGATCAGTGTATTGACCGTATGATGAAGTATGCCGTCCACCTCATGACAGAGCCTCGATGGAGTCAAGAGTGCAGAATGAGACATATATATTTGTGGACGTTTATATTTATACACGCACACACAAACACATGCAATCCAACATACAACATACACAGCAGAACACACAAACACAAAAACAGGCATAAGCATACAGTGTAATGTAACATGTATGCATATTGAAATGTAAAATACATATACAAACATGCACGCACAGCTTGACTGTGTGTATTTGTTATAAGGAATTTGTTTTTCTTCTTTTTTCCCAGTGGGGTTTGGGTAGGATTTCTGTTAATTTTTTAAAAAATAAAAAGACAGGTAGTAAGAAGCAGAGTCAGAATTCAAACCCAAGTGGTCTGCCTCTAGACCTTGATATTTTTCCCTTTGTATGCTTATTATGGACCTGTCATGTGCAAAATACTGCTCTTGCTGCTGAAGAAGTGACAAGATTTAGATATGACCTAGTTCCTACCTTAATGGAGTAGGAGGGTCAGACACTCTTAATAGATAATTTTCATAATGCACAGTATTGTATAATGGATGTATTAGAGAGTTCTACAAAACAAAATGCTTTATGGTCCAAGAGGGAAAAGTTTAGTAATGACTGGCCAATCCAGAAAGGCTTCGTGCAAGATTTTATTTGAGTTGGGCCTTAATGGATGACTAGAAATTCAGCTGGCTGATTTGGGGAGAGAAACAAGCACAGGGCATGCCCTAAGGCAGGAAGATGGAGGGTGCCTTCTGGGGATAGAGAGTAGTAGTTAGTTAACATGTGGAGGAGAGTGATAGGAGATTAGGGTGGAAAGGTGGCCTGCTGCTACTGCTGGCTAGTGGAGGGTCTTGATTGCAGGGTAGAGCAATGGGGAACCACGGAGGATGATAAGAAATCCTTCCTTATTTGAGGTGATGTGTTGTTTCCTGATAGAACTTTTCCCCATTAGTACTTCTTCCTCTAGTGTTTGTGCCCTTCTCAGATTACCTTGTATTACCTTATTTATATATTTGTTGAAAATCCCAATTGAATGTAATTTGACTTTGTATCCCCTATGCCTAGCCTAGTACACAGTAAGCACTTAATAAATGTCTGTTGATGAAAGAGCACCAGATTTGGAATCCTGGCTCTGATGGTTATTAGCTCTGTGATCTTGGGCTAGTTACTTACCCTCTTTAAGCTTTAGTGCTTCCATCTGCAAAATAGCATAACAATACTTGAATTACATGCTATGGCGGCTTGTTTTAAGTGCCAAAGTATCTTTTATGAGAGACAAAAGATTGAACCATTTACCATGTTCTTCTTAAGGGGGTGAGGCAATACCATGTACCTAACTAACATAAACCCAGATTTTCTTCTTATTTATAGACAGTGAAGCTGAGATTGTATATTGCAGAAACCCCTGTATTTCAAAATAAATCTAATTTTTGTTCATATCCACTTTTTGTAGAAATTTTATTTCTGAAAAGCCTTCTCTCACCCATTGAACCATCCCCTTGTAATAAAGATTTACATAAAGAGAGAAAGGGGAGGGAGAAGGGAGGGGGAGAGAAAGAAAAAGGGAGAGAGTGAGAGAGAGAAAGAGAAAGACAGATAAATCACAGAGAGATTTATTAAAAAAAAAAATTTAGCGAGCACAAACATATTCCACATCCATAGTGTTCCCTACCTTTGTAACTAGAGTCAGGAGGCACAAATCTCCTGGAACTTGGTTATTACAATTACACAGCTTTCAGTTTCTTTTCTTTTGTTTTATTTTCTCTTATCTTCTTCTTTTTTGTTCTTTCCATAATTACCATTGTCATTTTGCATATTGCTTTCCTTATTCTTCTTAATTCAATCAGCATCAGTTTGTCTTCCTATGCCTCTCAGAATCCTTCATATTTGACATCATATTCCATTGAATTCATGAACTAACTACAGCTATTTCTCAAAAAAAAGGACACATTGTTTCCAGTTCTTTGTTGCCCCCCAAAAGTGTTGCTTTGAGTATTTTGGTATCTATAGGATTTTTCTTTCTGTCTTTGACCTTTTTGGGGTATGTGGTTAGCAGTGGGACCTCAGGATCAAAGAATGTGGGGCCACTCCTAGAAGTCGTCTCTTTTGTTATTTGGAGCTTGATAAAACTCAATCAATATTCCATACACAAAGAACAGAAAAAGAAGATTGTATGTGAAACTATAAATCCATTATGTATGGCTCGTTTTAAAAAAATGACAAATTCAGCTTGTTTGTTTCAAAGCTAAATGCTGTTAACCTTCCATCCATTCTACTTCGGGGTATTTAAAAAAAATGCTTCAATGACCCTCTTTCCGCTCCCCCCCCCTTTTTTGGGGAGAGCGTTGTTCTTACTATACCCCATCTCCCCTGCAAATCCCGTACTGGCCTCATATTTAAAACAGAAGAAAATGAAATGAATCTTCCTTTGTAAGAAATAAGCAGAGTCAAGCAAAACATCCATGGATTGTCCATATCTGAAAATGTATGTCTCATTCTTTATAATCTCTTTGTCAGGAGGTTAGTAGTATGCTTCATCATTGGTTGGTCTTCTGGAAATGCTGCTGGTTATTGTTTTGATGCTGGCTATTTGTTTTTTTTCTATTTAAAAATCAGTTTAGTCTGTTTCCTAGTTGAGTATATTGCTATACCAAATTTGTGTTTGTGTGTGTGTGTGTATGTGTGTATGTGTGTGTGTGTTCAACTCTCCTTTGGCCTGTTCAGATGAGTGTCAGGTTAAATTTGTTCTGTTGGGCCTCAGAGGGAAGAGCCAGGAAAAATAGGCAGAGAAATTGCAAACAGGTAAAGTTGAATTTAATAAAATGCCAAAACTTTCTAAGTATTAGAGCTATCCCCAAAATGGAATGGGCTGCCAGGATTAGGATGGAGGGATGGGGAGGGGGCCCTCCCTCATCAGAGGCCTTCAGGCAAAGGTTGGAGGATCCCTTAGGTATGTTTTAGATGGAGACTCAAGCATGAGGTGGATGAAATGGTGGATGATCCATCCATTTTTGTGGTGGTGAGATTCTGAGTTCATAAGGGAGAGAAATCATTGTGGGTTTGAGGAGTCAGGGAAAACTTCCAGAAGGCAGTGGTATTCAAACCAGGGTTGAATGAGGACTAGGACTGAGGGAACAGTGAGAGGAGGAAGGCGGAGTGTTCCATGAAGGGGGAATCAGCCTTAGAAGTTAAGGAGATAAGTGTGTTGTGTTGAGGACAAAGAATGATTAGTTAAGGCTAGCACCAAATGGAGTAAGTAGGTGGCACTGGGCCTGGAGTCAGGAGGACTTGAGTTCAAATCCAGCCTCAGACACTTACTAGCTGTATGACCCTGTATGCAAGTCACTTAACCCTGTTTGCCTCAGTTTCCTTATCTGTAAAAATGAACTGGAGAAGGAAATGGCAAACTATTCTAGTACCTTTGCCAAGAACCCCAAATGGGAGTCCTGAATGTGACTGAAATGATTGAACAAACACCAAATGAGGAAGATTGACCCTCCTGATATGTGCCTAAATGGAAGCTGGGTATCTTGGGGCTTGGCAACAGAGTGTTTTATCTACAAAGCTATTCCCCTAGTCCTGGACAGTCTCACCAGGTCACTGGGCAGAATTCATAGAAGACGAGATAGGTATTATGGGTCAATAGGGATTTATGGCTCAAGGATCTAATAATACTAATATTAATAACTCAGTGTTTATGTAACACTTAACTGGTTATAAAGCACATTTCCTACAGATAACCCTGTGCCACAGTGTAGAACAACTATTATTATCCATTTTTATAGACGAGGAGACTGAGGTTGAACAGGGAAGTAATTTGCCTGTGGTGACGAAGAAAAAGGATTAGGGTTCAGTGATGATTCTGTTAAGTCTAATAAGAATCCTAGAGATCTATTAGTTGATGGTATGTTTTTCTTGAAGAAAGCTGTGTTTGTACTTTTTCATTGCTGGTTCATTCAGAAATAGATGGTGAAAATGTTGGATTTAGATTGGGAAGGAATCTTAAGAGATAATCTAGTCTTACCCCCTCATTTTACAGATGAGGAAACCAAGATCTCAGTGGGGAAGTGACTTGTCCAAGGTCACACAGGTATTAAGTAGCAGTGCCAGTATGGGAACACAGGTCTTTCTTTCCCCAGATTCAGTAGTTTCCTCTATACCACACAGTGTTAATGGTAAAATATTACTCTGGCCCAGCCAAAGTTCTGCCTTTCCTCCCCCCCCCCCCATCTCTGATTTCTTCATTAACTAGGTGGCTCCTCCTTTAATGGACTGTGATACCTTCAATGTGGGTACTCTCTCCTTCAGTACAGATTGCAGCTTCTCATTACCTTCCAATGCTGTGTATCTTTTCTGTTCCTTTCTATAAATCTGCCGCAGAGGATTTTCCCAATGCACTAGAGGCCTTTCTCTCATTCTATTAATATTTCATGGATTTCAGTGTAGCACTTAGATTGTCCATCGGTTATCTCTTACTTATGCCACATGACTAGTCTACCTTCTTTTTCAATCATGTGTGCTTCTAATATTAATAATAGCTGACATTTATATGGCTCTTTAAGGTTTACCAAGCACTTAATGTACATTATCTCATTTGGTCCTCACAACGACTCTGAGGTGGGTACCATGGATATTACTGCCCTCCTTTTTACAGATGAAAAAATAAGACGCTTAGAAAGGTTAAGTGATTTGCTGTGGCATAGCAGATAAAGGGGTGACTTCAAAACCTGGAAGGCCTGGGTTCAAGTCAGTAAGTCAATCAGTAAAGATTTTTTAAGTGCCTGCTACAGGCCTGGATAGATCTTGAGGATACAAAGAAAGGTATAAAAGTCAATTCCTGCCCTCAGGGAGCTCATCATCTAATGGGAGAGGCAGCATGAAAATAACTATGTACAAACAAGCAAAGTGCAGGATAAATGGAGGAACTCAGCAGAACTCTCTGAGCTGTAGAAGGTGGGACTTTATCTGGGCCTTGAAAGAACCCAGGGAAGGCAGGAGGCAGAGATGAAGAGTGTGCGTGGGGAAGTGTTCCAGGCATGAAGGATGTCTAGTGAAGACGCCTGGAGTTGGCAGATGGAGTGTGTTGTTCAAGGAACAGCAAGGAGGCCCGTGTCCCTGCATCTCAGGGTGGCTGAGGGGGTGGTGGTGGTGTAAGAAGACTGGCAAGGTGGCAGAGGGCAGGTTATGAAATGTTTACATGCAGAGGATTTGATATTTGATCCTAGAAGTGATGGGGAGCCATTGGGAGTTTTTTGAGTTGGGGGGAGGGGGTAATGTAGTCAGACTTGTTCTTTAGGAAGGTCACTGTAACATCTGAGTCCACCTGCATTGATCAAGGGAATTTCCTCACTTGGGCGTTTCCTCTGCCATTGAAACCACCAATTCAGTCCCTATCCCTGCCCTAACAACAAGTCATGTGAGGGAGGCTCTCTCTCCTGACTAATAGTGGATCCTTGGGGCCCACTACTGTTCTGAAAATGATTTCTTTAAGAACTCTATTTACTTTTCAGCATTCTTTAAAAAAATTTTCGATTTCAAATTCTCTCCTTCCCACCAGCCCCTCCCCCTCCACCCATTGAAAAGGCACCTGGAAAATGAAATTTTTAAAATGTATTTTATTATTTTTTTGAGGCAATCGGGGTTAAGTGACTTGCCCAGGGGTCACACAGCTAGTAAGTGTCTAAGGTTAGTTGTGAACTTGGGTCCTCGGGACTCCAGGGCCAGTATTCTATCCACAGTACCACCTAGTTGCTCCAGGAAAATGAATTTTTTTAAGGTAAATTTGTGGTTAGCCTTTTGGAAGCAGTCAGTACACAAGTATTTATTAAGTGCTTTGTATGTGCCTGGTTTGGGAATAAAAATGCAAAGAATGAAACAATCCCTGCCCTCAAGGAGTATTTTCTGGGCAGCTAGGTGTCTCTGTGGATAAAGCTGTGGGCCTAAAGTCAGGAAGACTTGAGTTCAAATCTGGTCTCACACATTTACCAGCTGTGGGACTCTGAACAAGTCACTTAATCTCTGGCTGCCTCAGTTTTCTCAACTGTAAAAGGGGGATGATGATGATGACGGCAATAATAGTAGTAGTAGTGTTAGTAGTGGTAATAGTGCTTACCTCCCAGCTGTAAGGATCGAATGAGGTAATGTTTGAAAAGCTCTTAGCACAGTGTTTGGTGCATAGTAAGCACTGAATAAATGCTTATTCCCTCCCCCCTTTCTATGGAGCAGCTTCATAATAATGCTATATCCACCACCATCCCAAAAAACATTTTGTAATAGAGGAGTTTCAGATTTTAACCCTGCCCCCAAATGGGCTGTTGATGGCTTCTTCACCTACACAACAGTGAATCCTCTTCCCTTTAATTTTTCTCTCTTTGTAAAGTCATTATGGAAAGAGCCGGAGACCTGGAGTCCATGGGGATGGTTCTAGCCCCACCGCTGCTATTAAATTCACTGTGTGATCTTAGATGTGTCATTTCCCTTTTCTTGGCCTCAGTTTGCCCTCATGGTGAAAATAAGACAGTTGTGTTAGATTGTCTCTGTGAACCTGGAGTCAGGAAGACCCGAGTTCACATTCTGCCTCAGATGATTTTTCTAGCTGTGTGACCTTAGCAAGTCAGCCACTTTCTCAGTTTCCTCATCTATCAAATGGGGACAATACCAACTCCCACCTCCTCGAGTTGTGAGGATTCAGTGAGGCAATATTTTATATTTTTGAATCACTTTTTAAGTTTTAAAGGGCTATATAAATGTTAGCTGTTGTTGTTGTCTACCAGCTCTGATATTTTAGGTTTTTATGATTCTTTCATTTTTCTTGATTGCACTTGATTAGGCAGAAGTTCTCACTGTTGTTTCTTCTCTTTGAGTCTTAGGGTTGCTATAGCTCACGATTCCAAGGGGAGCCAGAGCTGGGGGAATGCATTCCTAGGCCTTAATTGTGCATTCAGAATGGAATTGGGCATTAATATTATCATTAACAAATATCCACCAACCAACCACCTGCTACTCAGAGCTAGGAGCAGTTGGAAAGGCAGAGGAATGAGGTTGTTTTCAGAAGTCATTTATAGCTTATTTTCTGGTCAAAATGGCTTCCTTGCTGCCACCTGGTAGGACGTTCAAAAGAGTGTAGATTCAGAGCTGGAAGGGACCTTAAAAGGTGTCTAGTTCAGTCTCCTCATTTTTACAGATGGGGAAATTGAGGCCAAGAGGTTAAAATCACTTGTCCAAGGTCACACAGGGTTAGTAAGTGTCAGATGAGGGATTTTAAGCCTGATCTAGGATTCTTTCTATTACGCTGTTGTCTCCTCTCTCTCTGCTTTTGTATGGACTGTCTTTTCTTCCTGCAGCGCACTCCCTCTTTACCTCATGTTTTTATTTTTGCTTTTGGAGGCAGTTGGGGTGAAGTGATTTGCCCAGGGTCACACAGCTAGTATGTGTCTGAGGATGAATTTGAACTCAGCTCCTCCTGACTCCAGGACCCATGCTCTGTCTGCTGCTATCTCACTCTTTACCCTCTCTTAATGTTTCTGTCCTTTAAGGCTCAAATAAAGTGCTAAGGACAACAATAAAGTGCCTGCCACCTGTTAACGCAACCCTTGTCAGGTTGGTTGCCAGTGTCTTCTCCTTCAGAAATTACTTTGTATTTGTTTTGATACTTATTTTGCATTTGCTCATCTGTGAACCTTTTGTTTCCCAGGAATAAGGTTGGAAGTTACTTAAGAGTAGCAACTGTTTTGTCTTTGCATTCTCTAGAGCCTAGCAAACTGCCTGGCATATAGTGGGCTTTTAATAAAGGCTTGTTGAGACTGGAGAAATAGCCATAGAACATGAATGAATATGCAATTTTAATGTTGGTTAATAATCATCCTATTCTAGACATATGGGGGATTTACACGTCCCACACAATCTTTCATACCCTTTTTTTTTTTAGAGGGGAAGAATAATAATTATTCTTTAAAACCACAAATCATAAATTTGTATCAGGTTGTTTGGAACCTTCTCCATAATTGCTGTTTAAATAGTGATAAAGATGACCTTTCAGTTGTGTATTGCTATAATTTCTTCCCTCTTAGCATCTAGTACAAGCCCTTGCCTATAGAAGATTGTAGATGTTTGAAATGAATGGAATTAAGTGAAGTTCTAAATCAGAGAAGGCCCCCATCAACTTAGTAGTACTGCTACCAACTGAAGTGTTTTAAGGTTTACAAAATGCTTTACACATATCATCTCATTTAATAATCACAAGAGCCCTGTGAGATTACTGTTTTTATTCTTCCCATTTTACAGATGAGTAACTTTTCCAGAGTTAAAATGACTTTTTATGGCCCAACAACTAAGGGGCAAAGCTGAAATTTGAACCCAGGTCTTACGATGACCACTCTTTCTTATGTGCCATATTTTCTCTTTAAAGGAGGTAGAGGTATCATGTTGCTGTTTTCAAAGAGGACCAATGATATCATGACGGTGAAGAGGTTTCATGTAATAATGATAATAATCACTGCTCACGTTTTAATAGTGACTTGTGGCATTACAGCAACTTGAGAGGTATCTATTATTATTATTATCTGCATCATCATTATCATTTTAGATTAGAGGAACTAACGCCCAGAGAAGTTAATTTTATATACTACATATAATAATTAACATGTTAAATTTACATATTGTACAAAGGGCACTTGATCTGGTGATAGAGTTCTGGGTTCTTGACTTTTCACACAGTACCCTGTCTTCCCTGAGTTCCTTGAAGGCCCCAGTTATCATCCCACCTTTTGCAAGAAGCCTTCTCAGTCTTCCTCCATCTTCTGCCTTCTTGCCTTCCCGCCAGATTATCTCCAGTTTAACCTCTCTGTATTTCTTTCCTCTCCTTCCCTAGTAGATGGTGGGCTCGAGAACAGATCTAACTGCCTTTTGCCTATCTTTGTTATCTCCCGGTCTAACCCAGTGCCTGGCATGTAGTAGGCGCTTAATAAATGCTTGTTGACTTGACACAGCTACAAAGTTCAAGCTGCTACTCAAACCCAGGGTGGTTTACGGCACACCATGAAAATGAAAATGATCTTTCCCACTCAGGGCCACCATTGAATAAAGTAAGATCAGAGGTGGGACTGGTAAAACATCTTTTGGCACCTTTTAGAAAATTTCTTGGCATGGGTGTGCTTTGGGGGAAAGCAAGGCCTTGGGCAGAACATGGTCCATGTTTTCCTCTTAATTTAAAGAATCACTTGCTCCTCTTTTCTCACCTCCTCTCTTGTTGCTTTTCTCCCTTCTCTGACTCCCCCCTCCCCCATTTATTCCTTAAAGAACAGAAGCTTTTTCTTGTTTGTGAAACATTCCTGCTTTGTAAACTGCTGGTCAAATGCTCTCGAATGTTGCCAGCCGTAAGTAAGCCAGGAGCAGACATTTGTGTTTTAGCAAAATGCTGGGGGCTCCTAGGGAGCTGATAAATAATGCAGAGAGGAATTCCGTCTACCAGGTAGTTACACTCCAAAACTAGTGAATTTGGAATTATTTGAAAGCAGGAATTGAAAAGCCAAAGGAAACCAGTTGTGCAGCATTTTCTTCACAATGATTTGGCCTGACTTTAAGTTCTTTTTTTTTTTTTTAACATGTAAATAAATTGAACTGAGCCACATCTGCAGGGCACAAGCAGAAATAATAAGGGTTGCTGCATGTATCTGGGATTTGGGGAGGTCCTTTATTTTGCATGTAAAATTCCAGGCAACCTGGCACTGCCCCAACCCGGAAATTCCTATTGAGGTGTCCCGTAGTTTCCTAAGGCTTCATCCCAAAGGAGATTAGAGACCTGGCCGAAAAACCTCTTTCATTAAGGTCTAGCAATTGTCCAGAAGCAGCCGGGAATTCATTTGCAAATCAGCCTCATTTCCCCAGACTTGCGCACCCTCAGTCTTGCAAAGCTGGTTCTGCTGTTTTCACCTTTTGCATGTGAATATGCCCCTTAATAGCTTTCTGACCCTGGTTGGCGTGGGCTTGGTCTTTGCTGTTCCGTTTGAGTTCCTGTTGGCTGACATTCCAGCGGAAGAAGCTCCTTTGGGTTACATTCTGAGAACACACAAGATGGTGCCCTTTTCCTAACTAGCATGGCCGAGAGACATGCCATATTTACAGAACTATTGATCATGCTGCAGCTCTTCCTTGCATTAATGAGCAGGACAGTTTATATTCTGTTGCATGTATAGCATTTGGTGCAAATAGGCCTGTTGCTGTGAATTGCAACAAAGACTTTAATCTGAGCTGAACTGCTGTCATGTTTGATAGATTGCCGCTATAGCAAATATCTATAAACGGCTTTGGTGGGCTAGGCCACTTCGGCTGCACTGTACACAGGAGATTGCAAAGAGGTGGTGGGATTCTAGCACCAGTGGGGAACCTAATAAGAGAAAGCAGTCGCAGCAATAGGAGGAGATAACTCCCAGCCTCTCCTTTCCCTCCTCCTCCCTGGGAGAGGCCTTCTCACTAATAACAAGCCAGCCGGGGGAAAAAGCCTGCAAGCAGAAGCCTCTTGAAAGCCCTCCTCTGATGTGGCTGTGCCTGCTGACCATCACCCATCTCATTTTTAAATGGCTGGTAAGTGCTTTTTCACGGGGTTTTGGGTTTCTGGCCTTGTGTGCTTTGGATTTATATTCTCCTCTAGATCTCGTCCCTGCCATCCCCCCTTAGTTACATATTTCCTAATGTCTGTTTCACATTTGGAAATGGACTGTTTCTCCATACTGCAACCCCTCGAGAAGCCTCAGGACCTTTCATTGATCTCGGTGAGAATTTCACCTGGAAGAGGACGTCCCTGATATCAAGGCTTGGTTGGGTTGGTGATCAGTTAGATCTGTTCTGGAAGTAGATATGCCCAGCCAGGAGAGATTGCTTTTACATGCTAGCTTTGGGGACCTTAAATAAAAGCCCCCATTTCCAGAAACATATGTGTGTCTAGTTTCAGAGATTGTGAAGGCTGTGATACAGGGTGGTTCTCTAAAATATCTCCTATTTAGTGTGATTTGGCTCCTTTTAAAATATCTAGGATTATAGTGTAGAAAATCAGGGCTTCCTAAAGAACTGTAAGTCTCCACGTTTTTGCACGTGTTTAACTTGGCCTGCTTTTTCTTTGGGGCTTTGTCTCTCCCTGTGCTTTCCCCGCCTCCCTCTGTACCCCTCCCCCCCTTTCTGGTTTGTTTGTTTTTTTCCTCCAGGCATTTCTGGGGTTTTGGTTCATTATAGTTTAAGTATTGGCTTGGGAGGATTCTGTTGCTTCTAAGTTGCATGTCCTGTTTGGGTACCCTGCTCTCTGGGTCTTTTAAAAAAATGCTTTGAAATTATTAACTGTTTTCTGCTTTGTTGCCCTAGAGAACAGCATGTGGTCATGTTTGAAGTAGGCAATGGAGAGTGTTTGCAATTACTCCAAGTGCAATCTCTTCATTTATACTTGATGACCCAATAATATCTGGGTTCTGTGCTTATGCTCGGGCATCATCCTAGGAACGGTGCCTTCCTGTAGATGTAGTGTGTTTTGTAAATTCATTTGGAATAGAGCGAGCAGCCCTGAAGGCTTTCCTGTCTTCATTTTGTTTGTTAGACTCATCTCAGGGTTGTTCAGTTTCACAAAATGGGCTCCTAGTAACAAGTGTGGAACTGGTACTTCTTTGTGGAAATATGTTGTGGTGATGGATAGAGGGTAAACTTGGTTGCTTGCAGCTGGAAAAGCCTGTGTTTGCCAGGGATGCAGTGGAGGAAAAGTAGAAAGAAACCCAGAATATGAAGAATGGATAGTCTTCTCGAGAATCCTTTTTAAAAATGAAATTTAAGTATATTAATTCAGTAAATCTCATGGTGTAGTATAGTGGAAAATAGGTTGGATTTGGAGGAAAGGACTAGAGTTTTGAATCTCAGTTCTGACTCCTACTTATCATCAACTGTCAATCTGGGCACTTCATTTTAATCTCCTTGGGCCTCATTTTCCTCATGAAGGGGGTAGACAATATCACCTCTAAGCCCCCTTCCCGCTCTATATCTTGATTTTGTTAAGAGAATCAGCTTTATAGGAGCCATGGTCAGTAAACAAGTCAGGGTCTCACGAATTGTGGCTTAGAGCCAGGCCTGTTCAGCTATATTAGCAAATGTCTTTGACACTTTCCTCCGCCCCCCCCCCCCTCTCCCCCAGTCATTTCAATACTTGCTTGTTATCATCCTTTTTTTTATCCAGGCTTATTACTGGCTACCACATAGGAGATGGTCCAGACAATTGTGCTGTCAACAGCATTAAGGAATTTAAGACACCCAAAAATCTACTGCAGGCCCAGGGAGTGAGTGGTAATCACTAGGCCTGTCTTTTCCAGCCTGAGAGACTAAAACAATTCCCAGTAATGATGCGTCATTTCCTGGGCTGGATAGCTAAGAGCTCTGAGGAGTCTGTGTGTGATCCCAGAGGCGGATGTGGGGGAAGGAATGCCCGATGGTCAATGAAATGGAGGTGTCTGCTGTAGATCTGAAGGGAGCTGTGTGTCCTAGGAGCCTGGTGTATGAGCTGCGCAGGGCCTGCTTGTAGTAGGAGGGAAGCAAATGCTGCTTCAGTGAAGGAGCTGGGAAACAAATGTATATTTTGGAACATACATTGGTGTTCTGTCCTTGAACAGGCTCATGTGAACACCATTTAAATGCAACAAGAACAACAAAACACAAACAACCCGGCTCCATTAATCAAAAGCCCAGCAGTACCCACGCTCCTCAACCACATACACGGGAGAGAGAAGACTAAGGAACAAAAGAGACGAGATGCCGATGGAGCGAGATGGTGAATGTGGTTTTTAACACTAATTCCCTTGCCCTCTTTAGCTGAGGGGGAGAAGAGCCTGCTTTGGGGCAGAAGAGGAGGGTTTGCAGGATTGCACAGTTAATAATCGGGTTGGTGTTAGGCCACCTAGGAAGTCAAGGCTTTTACTTAAGCTTTAAAAGAGCATTTTGAAATGGAATTGTGCTTTTTAATGAAAGCTGTTTCTGGTCTCAGGGCTGGAGCTGATCTCACGTGACTGTCTCTTCTTTCAGTTAGCACTCCATACCCAACAGGCTTTCCAGATTCATGAGATGGTGTTTGAATGTTGGCAGGGGAAAATATTCTGTCTCATCCTGCTTTCCCCATGCTGTGTCCCTGAGTCATTCTTTTTAGAAGTAGTACCTCCTGCACATTAACGCTTTCTGAGCCTTGATGTATATTATGTGTATGTATGTGTACATTCATATGTTTACATATATAAATGTACATACCCATGTCATGTGTACAGGGTGGGACTAGATCTGTAATTTAATCAGAGTGGGGGAAAATTTCCCCAGGAGGAAAGCACTTCAACCGCTGCAAATCCGTACCTTTTCTCAGTTTTCTCAACTGTAAAATGGGGATAATAATAGCACCTATCTCTTAGGGTTGTTTAGTGAGGATCAAAAGAGATAATATTTGTAAAGAGCTTCACACAGTGCCTGGGACATAGTAGGTGATTTATGCTGCTGGCTATTATTTTGAAATGTAATAGTTTTTAGGCTTGTTCAGAGTTCCATAGCCTGCATATCTGTCAGAGGCTGTATTTGAACCGAGGTCATCCTGGTTCTGAGAGGTCTGCTGTCTGTTCATCTGTTCTCTCAAATATATTTTTAAAATTCTATTTTGGGAGGAGGAGGGGAGAAAGTGATAGAGGGGAAACAGTGAGCCCAAAACAGAGCTCTGTTACATGATCGGAGATTGTTTCGTTCCTTATACTTGTATCCCCAGGGCCTAGCACTATGCCTAGCCTACAATAAGTACTTGATAAATACTTGTCAAGACAAGTCAGCTAGTGTTTAAGTGCCTACTATGTGCTAAGCACCTCAGCTGTAAAGGCATCTCCCCTCTCCCCCAGTTTACCAGCTCCTACCCTCAGGGAGCTTACAGTCTACTGGGGGGAGGGGGACAACATGCAAACAATGATCTTGTGGTATAGACAAAATATATACAGGATAAACTGGAGATAATCATCAGAAGGAAGGCATTAAGGCATAAGTGTTACTTGTTGATTGACCTCTTTGGTAGGAGATTTCTAGACCTATTTCTGCAGTATTTTAATTTAAATTTACTCACATTTGTTTGGCCCTTTAAATTTTACATGGTTTTTAAGATTTGGAAACCCAGGTACAAAGTGCAGTGGCTAGCACCCGGGGGGCGTGGAACACTCGGTGTTTGGCAAGTAGTAAGGCACTGACAAATCAATGCTTGCTGACTGACTGCTGCTAGTCATAATAATGAGAAACTGCAGGGTGTCCCCAAAGTTTTAGTTTCAGAACTTCAGAGTGGCATCAAGACCCCTATAAGGCTTACTGTGTACTTCACATACATTATCTCATTTGATCCTCATAACATCCTTGTGAAGTTGGGGATACACATATCATCATCCCCATTTTACAGATGAAAAACCCGAGTCTCAAAGAGGTGAACTAGCTTGGTCATGGTTGTATAAGCTGGTCATTGCCCGAGGTGGAATTTGGACCCAGGTCCTCCTGATTCCAAGTCTAATATTCGAGCTGCCGAGAGGCAGCATGATGTAGTGAAAATGATTTTGTGATTGGAGTCAGGAGACACAGGTTTTGCAAAGGAGAAAATCAAGGTGCAGAAAAAGGAACTACCTTTTCTAGCGTCCCCTGAAATCATGGATAGAATGCTGGATCTGTTCAGATCCTATGATCTGTCCCTTATTAACTCTCTGACCTTGGGCAAACCTGTATCATCTTCAAATATGCTTATTTTTTTTTTTGAGGGGAGGATAAGTGAAAGGGTATTAATACTTTTACTCCTTACCTCATAGGAGAGTTGGGAGGTTTTGTTTCATAAATTTCTTCCTTCTTCTTTTTTTTTTTTTTTTTGCCTGCTTTTTGGTGAGGCAATCATGGCTAAATGACTTGCCCATGGTTACACAGCTAGTAAGTGTCAAGTGTCTGGGGTCAGATTTGAACTCAGGTCCTCCTGACTCCAAGGCCAGGCTCTATCCATTGCACTATCTAGCTGCCCCTATTTCATAAATTTCAAAACATGGTAGTAGGGATAGGGATTTCGATTTCATTGGTATAGCGAACTGCTGGGAGAAGAAACTCCCTTACTCTGTACAGGTGGGCACCTTCTCTTTGGCTTTTAGAGAGTTGGGAACACCCTTGAGAGGTGAAGTGATTTTGCTGAGGGCACAGGGGGTCATTCTTCCATCAGGTCTTTCTGTCTCCAAGACCAGCAACTCTTAGACTAGGCCATTTTATCTACAAGTGTCCTTGGCATAGGTTATTTCTCTTTGGAGGTCTTCAAAGGAAAAACTGCATAACTCTTGAAGGATTTTTTTAAAAAGCATTTGAAAAAATGTTCATTTTATACCTCTCTCTATGTGTGGTGGCCACGTGTCCTGGATTTTTCCAGTATAGTGCTGATTTCAAGAAAAGCAAGTGTGTTCTTAATGAAATTTTGTAAAAGGAACAACTTTCATCAGACCATGTGTCCAGATTTTTGGTCCAGGGGAAAAAAAAGTGGTCATTAGATCTTCAAGACAGCTAATTTGGTGGAGAAACCCTCTAAAAAGAAAAAAAAGAACTTAATTTTTCGCCCAACATGCCTTCATTTTTGGCTCTTTGGTATTGACAGATGTGTGACCTATTACATTTCTATTCTTCTGATAACAGGTGCCTAACCCCTACTCCAGTAGGAATTGCTTGTGTTTGTTACTTGAAATAGAGTTGGGCCTAAAGGTTTGTGTTAAGATAAGAACCAAAGTCTTAGACCATGGATAATGTGTCATGTGAGCAAATCCCTTCTTCATTCTGTGCCTTACTTTCCTTATCTGTAAAAGGAGAGGCTTGAATTAGATCTCTCTTAGGCCCTTTCCACAGCTCCAAAAATTATTTGATTTTATGTTTTCTTTTTGGTTTCTTTTTTTCATGGCTCTTCTCTCTCCCCCCCACCATTGAATCATATGTTCACCTGAAACTGAGAGGGGAGGGGGAGAGAGACAGAGAGAGGAAGAGGGAGGGAAGGAGGGAGGAAGGAAAGAGATGGAGGGAGTGAGAGAAGGAAGGAGAGAGAGGGATTGAGAATTAGAGAGAGGGAGATGGAGGGGGAGAGAGGAGAGAGGGAGAGAGAAAGATCAAAATCTGTCTAATCTCATTTTCTCCTTCTTTCGCTATCTCAGATCCCCTGACCCCTCATGTTTTCAGCCATAGGTAAAATAGCTTAATTGGTTGCTGAAGAAAACACTAAGTTGTGATTGCTTAGTGAGAAGGACAGACCTGCCTGAACTGAATTTTTAGGCTCAGAGTTCTAGAATCTGAAAGGGATTTTAGAGATAATTTAGTTCAACTCTCTTCACCCCATTTTAAAGATGAGGAAACTGAGAACTTGAGAAATTAAGTGACTTATCCAAGCTCATCCAGACACTAAAAGGGACCCGAGCTAGAATTTGAACCCAGATCCTTTAACTCCAGGTGTAGTTAGTTCCCTTCTTACTGCATCATGTTAACAGCCACAAGCAGTCTTTGAGTCTTGATTTTCTTTAGTCCTGAAATGAGGGAGTTGGACTGAATTTGAATTATCTCTTAAGATCTCATCCAGCTCTAGGGGCACCTGGGTGTTACAGTGGATAGAGCATTGACCCTGGAGTCAGGGGACCTGAGTTCAAATGTGGCCTCAGACACTTACTAGCTTTGTGACTCTGGGCAAGTCACTTAACCTCTATTGTCCTCCCCCTCCCCCAAAAAAATAAAAAGAAAGAAAGAAGATCTCATCCAACTCTAAATACTTTGATCCCCTAACCTGGCTTTGGAGAGCACCTCCTTAAGATGGCCTGCCTTGTGGGCAGCACAGTAAATTAAGTGCTGGACTAAGTTAGGAAGAGCTGAGTTCCTATCTTAACCTCACACACAGAGTGTGTGACCCTGGGCAAATCGCTTAACCTCTCCAGCCTCAGTTTCCTTATCTGTAACATGGGAATAATAATGGCACCTACATTACAGGGTTATTGCATGGAACAAATGTGAGAACATAAGGGCTTGCAGCCCTAAAGTGTAGTATAAACACTAGCTATTATTAACCCTTAGATTGTGAGCTCCTTGAAAGCAGAGACTGTTTTTTGGGGGGGGGTCTTTCTTTGAATCCCCAACACTTAGCACAGAGCTTGGCACCTAGTAGGCACTTAATAAAAATGCTTGTTGATTTTTGACTCTGGGAGTAGATCAAAATGACTATCAGCTCAGAGGCAAGTGGCCTTGCAGTGAGTCACAACAAAGGCTTTTTCATTACTCATCCACCCAGATCATTTGGTTGCTGCTTCTTCAGGAGGCTTTCTTTGACAGGATGCTGTTAGAAATTTTACCTTGGAACCGCATTTTGCTGGGCTACCCAAAACTGAGGTTTTCAGAGTGATGTCATGCACTATATTTGTTTAGAAAATAATAAAAGTTGCTTTGCATGGACTGAAAGACCATTCCTGAGCTGCCATTTTCTGATTATCTTTTTTATTTTATTTTATTTTATTTTTTGTTATTCTGAACTTTGAGAACACCAACAAACACAAGCATTTCCATATACAAAGAGCAGAGAGGATTGCTCATGAAACCATAAATCTAATTCTATTACATACACTTTGCTTTAAAAAAAAAAAGCATCTAATAAGTTCAGCCTGTTAGTTTCTAAGTTGTTGTGCTTGTCTGTGTCTCCTTCTGAATTGTGATTATCTTTCCTAGGGGACCCTGATATGAACATTTAAGGCCAAAGGCCTTTCTTTGCCCCCTGTCTCTGGACAGTGCCTAATCTGTTTTAAGGGTTGTTTCTGAGCTGGGACAGATATTGAGAACTGGACTTTAGGCAGGTTTCTCATTACCTTTTTGGGGAACGGTGATGAAAAAAGAGACCTTGCTTGTTCCAAAGGGGAAGGGGAAAGGTCCCCTCCTGTGGAATCAGACCCAACTCTGAGAACCTGGAAGTGGTTTCTCTTCCTGTGGTTGGGATTCCATGGGGAGATCAGTAGTGGTGGTCTTTGCAGCCAGCCCTGTTGGGAAGCTCCATACTGAACACTACCCAGTTCTAGCCTGCCTGTATTGAAGGGACACTGATACCTATCTCTGCTTGTGTGGACTTGCCCCGACTGTGAAAATCTAGGAGAAGAAATCCAGGCCACTCATCCAGAATAATCAGCATGGGAAGTTCACATACCTGCCTTTGATGCTGTCATTACTCTAAACCTTGGGTAATTCTTGGCTCTTAGACTTTCCTCTCCTAAATCTTACAAGCTTGGGTTTCCCAGGATATGAGTCTGAAATACAGTGCCTAGTCATTACAGGCCAGTGGCATGAAATTGTTTCTTTCAGTGAAGGAGGTCGATTTCTGGTATGGAGTGGATTCAAGTCTTTGCAGGTGAAAGTTATTGTGTGTATTGCATGGTTAGAACAGCTGCTGGAGACATTAAAGGGGATGAGGGCTTGGGAGTATGTAGGCATTTCAGATGGAAATCAGAGGTCTCTTGGCTTTTTTTTTTCATGTAGCTCTGATGGAGAGGTTGAGAGCTGTTCTGCCTGGGAAGAGCTGCTTATTTACAACTTGATTAAGGGTGATTAGATGTGGAGAGTGGAGGAATGATGGAGAAATTGTACTTTTGATGGAAACACTGGGGAAAACTACTGTGCCTTACAAAACAGAAGACCAAGAAAATCTAACTTTGGTCCTTGGGGGTGGCTTTGTGCTTGAAAATAACTGTTAGGATGTTTCCAGATATAAATTATTCACACACTCCTGGAGTTTCTTATGGGCTGGGTAGGGGTTAAGCTTGGGATTGGGCAGTAGGATCCTCTAGGCTAAAGGAAGTGGGGAGAGGGGAATTCATTAGTATTTGTACAATAATGTTAACAAAGGGTGTTATACTATTCCAAGCTGGGGAGGTTTTTATTTGTTTGAGACTGTATATCACTGTGTCTTTCCTTTTTAAGTTTCAGACCAGCTTTTGGTAGTCAGTTAAACCATGGTCCTGTGTGTGTGTTGTGTGTGTCTTACAGATCCTGGCTCTGCTGAGCGGACGGCACAAAAAAGGAAGTTTCCCAGCCCTCCCCATTCTTCAAATGGTCACTCTCCTCAAGATACATCTACCAGTCCCATCAAAAAGAAAAAGAAGCCTGGTTTACTGAACAATAACAGTAAAGAGCAGGTAAAAGAAGCCTCCGGGACTGCTTTGGTATTGAGAGCTACGTCATTTGTCTGTTTTTTAAGTGTTTCTGAAACTTCAGCCTTAGCTTGCCTTGTGCTCTTTTGGCTAAATTGCCTCAGAAAAAAAGGGGAGGGTGCTTGCCATAATGTCCATGGCTGCCATTTTCAGCAGATTTCTAAGCCTATGTTCTGTGGATGGAGAAGTATAGACCATGAGAAGTTAAAGGTTGGGGACCTTTACACTCTCTTTTTATGCCCCTCTGTGGAATCCTTTATCCTCTAAAATTCCCTTAGTTATGGCCAAGACAGAAAGTAGACTCTGAGGCCAGATGGTTTCTGCTGGCAGTTCTTGACTGAACCATTTTCAGATGCTTCCTTGTGATTGGTGTGTAGGAATAACTTGCTGCCTCCTGCTGAGCATGGGCTCAGGATTGCTTGTATTTGGAAATAAGGAGGTTTGAAATCTGTCCTTTAGAATAACATAGTCATACCCTACTGGTTCATAGGCCTTTTATTGCCTTTGATAGTATGACCTGACAGACCTCAGTTCTGAGGCAACAGATGATAAAGATCCCTAAACCACATTTCAGATCTGTAGTAGTTCACCCTTCTTGCAGAAGCCCTTTTATCACTGTTACTATTAAAGAGGAAAAAATGGACGTTCCTTTTCCCCACCCATCGTCCCTCCCAATAGAGAGCAGGGGTGATGGTGGGCTGGGGTGGGAGAACTAATGGAGGAGAGGCACAGAGCCTGTATAATCTCCTAATTGCACAGTAAGCCCCTGAGGAAACTAGATTTGATTGTTTTAATAACTTCATTTTCAAAATCACCTGGTCTGAGGGAGGCAGCATAGTGGAAAGAACATAGGACTAAGAGTTTTGAGACCTGGCTTTTGGTTCTGCCACTAATTAACTTTTTGAGTGACTTTTGGGCAGATCGCACTTCCCCTCTCTAGATGTTATTTTCTTTATCTGTAGAATGAGAGGGTTGGACTTTAGGTGATCTTTAAGGTTCCTTTTGTGTCTAAAATATTATAATTCTGTGATCTAATTCCTTAAGATGTATCCTCACCTAACCCAAGCAGATGGGATTCTGCCCTGTCTGTGAGAAGCTAGTCTGTATAATATACTCTAACCAGGGGTGGGGAACTTGCGGCCTCGAGGCCACATGTGGCCTTCCAGGTTCGTGGGTGCAGCCTTTTGACTAAGTCCAAGTTTTAGAGAACAAATCCTTTTATCAATGGGATTTGTTCTGTGAAGTGGCCATGTGTGGCCTTGAGGCCCAAAGTTCCCAACCCTCTAACCTATACTGACTTTCTATAGCTTTTACTGTTGAGAAGTTATTTCCTATGTCTAACCCATATCGCTCATGCTGTATTTTAAGCCCATTTTAATTTTAGTGTATGTGAAAGTATCTCAGAGCTAGAATGGACCTGGGAGGCTTAGCCTAGGCTTTCAAGAATTCCTTCCATTAACACTGCAGAAAATCTGCCAACTCCTTGAGGACCGCTAATGAGAAGAAACGGTTGCCTTTAGAGTCAACTCATTCCACTTTTTGATAGCTGTGATTATTAGGAAGCTTTTTTTCCTTATGTCAAACCTATCTCTGCTTTCTATAACTTCTACCCCTTGCATTTGGTTCTTCTGGAGCCAATCAGAACATATCTAACCCGTGGTCCACATGACAGCCATTTGTCTTCTTGAAGAGAGTTAGTGAGACCCTTCTAGGTCTTCCTTTTTACTAATGTCTAAACTAGGGCTGAACATCTCCAGTTCCTTCAGCTGCTTCTCATCTGCTTGGCATTTTCTTTACACCTTTAATAATCCTAGATGCTTTCCTTGGAGTTCTCTCTAGTTTATCAATGCTCTTCTTAAATGGGGGCATTCAGAATTGAACAAAGTCCTCTTAGATATGATCTGACTAGGGCAGAGTTCTGGGGAGGTGGGTGGGGGTTTAACCTATCTAGTCCTGGCCTCTTAGTGTATTTTCAGATAATGTGAGCTATTTTGGTCACTGTAACTCACTGTTGGCTCATTGAAACTACCACTGTTCTTTAGCCATTCCTTCTGCCATGTTGTACTTGTGATGTTGGATTTAAGTATAAGACTTAATATTTATCCTGACTCAATTTCTTCTTAGTCTTTTTGGATCTTGACTGTGCTATTTAGTATGGTGTTCTCATCGTCCTTTGGATATGGTACTCCATCCCTAAGTTTGAAGGCATGTGTTAAGTATCCCTTTTCCTTCTTTGTACCTTTACCATTCTTCAGAATTCTTAATTATATTTTCTGAAGAGAAGCCATTTATAAAATCAAATGTTCAAATTCCTCCATTTCCTATTAAGAGGTATTTTATTGAAAAGCTGTCTGAAATTTGACCATCTACTATATGAGACCATGGTATCCTCATAAGTCCCCATGCCTTATAGGAGCATTTTGGGAATAGATTTTATTGCATCTTTTTGGGGAACATGATTCTCCTCCCCTATGTAATGTTATAAAATAGTCATAGAGCCCACGCTGGGGAGAAATCATATCAGAATTTCTCTGTCCCCCTTCCTCCCACCCCACAGTGTTAAAAAATGGAGAAACAAACAATGTAGTGGAAAGAGTACAGTACTAAGAATCAGAAGGCCTGAATCCTGGTTCTAGTTTTGCCACTAATTATAACTGTGTGACCTTGGGTAAGTGATAATCCCCACAGTTTTTTCTGTTGTAAAATGAGGGGTTTGGGATGACATTACCTTCAAAGTCCACCTTAATTCTTGACATTCTGTGATATTCTTTGCGTAAATTGAGGGAATAAATTGGGGGATCTGAGTTCTTTTTTTCTGCAATTACATTACAAAATGCACAGAAATCCCTAAACTAATGCTCACCTGGTATATAAGCATCTAGCATATGCAAATGGATAAACCTGCAGATGTGGTGGGTGTCTTCGAAGCCCCTTTGTTGTTGATGTGACTCATTAAAGGGGATGGGAAAAAAAATAGAGCAATTGGAATCTTAACTCTGCATTTATCCCTGTAAGTTGCACAGGTTGGAACTTGTCTATCTAATTATTTGGGTGGTACAATAGCTAAAGATGGGTGGGGGAAAGTTGTAATCCATGGGAGGCAAAGCAGCGTGTTTGTTATCTATTAGAGATGCCTTTTTACTTAGCAGGCAATATGTTCAAGAGCCAGATGAGCTATGAAAGGTATCTGTTGGATGGTGGAGTTGTTTAAGTAACAAATTCTGGGTAGCAGCTGCTGCTTGAGGCAGATATTTCAGTTCAGAAATGGACAGTAAGATAGAATCTCTAGTGGCTTGCCTCCAACCTTAGTTAATCTTGGGAAATAAAGATTTTTTTTCTTCGACTATCAAAACATTTGCCTACATCAGAAACAAATTAAACGTGTGTCCTGTTAGGCAAATTACTTTGTCACTTATAGTTCATCCAGTTCCATTTGGCTCCTAGGGAGGATTCCTGGCCTATTTTTAGCCCTTTAACTTGATGAAGGAAACGAGGTGCAGAAAGCAAGCGAAAGCTTGCAAAACCACAAAAACCTCTCAGAAACCTTGAGTTGAGTTAGAAGTAGTTCTACCAGCTCGAGGGTGAGAGGACGTCTCTGAGACTGTCTGCTTGCCCCTTTGCCCCCTCTTCCCCTTCCTGTTCTCAAGCCCTGACGTTGCTGTGTGCCGTCATCTTTGCCGGGCATTGCTTGTTCTCCTTTTGCTTAAAGCTCTCTTTTTAATGCTTCTCTTGCGCTCTTATGCAGTGCATCCGGCATTCTGTGTAAGTGAATTGGTTTCTAACTTCCAGAGAATGTTTATTTTTGGGGTCATTGGAAGCTTTTCTGTAACAAAAGTGTGGAGGGCTTGTCTGATGTCTCAGTCATGAGGTCTTGAAGATGGGAGTGAGGGTGCGACAAGGGGCCTGGCTCTAGTCCTGGCTGTGCAA
Organism: Vombatus ursinus; assembly: GCF_900497805.2. Classification (NCBI taxonomy): domain Eukaryota; kingdom Metazoa; phylum Chordata; class Mammalia; order Diprotodontia; family Vombatidae; genus Vombatus; species Vombatus ursinus. Next base: position 26,544,094 of record NW_020940358.1, read on the forward strand.
TGGATTGACTCCTGGTGCATCTTAGATGACAATCACATACTATGTTGGCCTGAATGTGGGCTATTCGCATAAAGAGAGGCAGCATGGTATGTTGGATAGAGAGCTGGGTTCAAGTCCTACTTCTGACACATGCTGGCAGTGTGACCCTGGGTAAGTCACTGTACCTCTCAATAGACCTTGGCAGCTCTCCAAAACCATAAATTGTACAAATTGGTGATCTTCATCATAAGATGAAGTTTTCTCACCAGGACTTAAACGTATATGAGAGGTGTCAAACATGCATGTGGTCTACAGTACTTCGGAGTGAGGCATGAACTGAATTAAAATGTAATTGGCAAATATTTAACAAAATAAATTTTAAAAAATCAATAAAACATGAATAACATTTAAATTTAAAACTTAGTCAATATTCATCCTTATGTCTAGGTTAGTGGGCACTCTTTTCTATGTGAGTTTGATGCTACTGCCCTAGGCAGTTCTCTTAAGACCCTTGTGTTGCAGAAAAGTTGCCAATGGAAGAGAGAGTTTGGTTGCCCTGGTAACCAAACTTGCATTGGTAGAGGGAGCTCCTTTTCCTAGGAGTTCCTTATGCCAGTGAAATCATAGGTCCAATCCTTAACCTATCCCTGTGTACTAAAAACAATTATCCAAAATGACTTTATGCAGAAATATATGTACATATATACTTATATTTACTGTGATTTTTTTTTTTAACATTTCCTTCAATTCAGATGCTTCAATGATCCGTGATTTCATCAGTGTGGATATTTCTTCCACCAACTCAGATCACAACCTCTCTACACTTTTAGTAAATGGTTTCATGAAGGGCTGTGGCCAAAACTTCATCTGCTGGTTGGTGGACAGCCTTCTGGTGATAAGTTTCTACACACTTGTTTGGCTGGTTTTTGTAAAGCTGACCCACAATCTGTTGCTAGTTTCATATTCAAAGCCTTTCTATCTTGATAGGTCCTGGGAGAACTTGGGTTCATCTGGTAGAGCCTTTTAGGATTTCGGATTTCCTCCTTGCCATGATGAGAGCTGGGAGGAGGACTTGAGTGGAGGTTCAGGCTCAAAGATGCTTAATCGTTTTGATCATCATGGTTCTCTGTACCTTTATGACATTTCCAGTTGTTATCTTACTCCCTGGGTTCTTAACCTGGGGTCTGTAAACTTGTTTTTAAAAAATATTTTGGGAACTGTATTTCAATATAATTGATTTCTTTTGTAAATCCTACATCTTTTATTTTATGGATTTTAAATCATCCTGAGAAGGGGTCTCTAGGCTTTACCAGATTGCCAAGGGCGTTCATGATAGAAACAACATTAAGAGTCCTTGTCTTACATTTATAGGAAGCCCTCAGCTTTTGTACAAATCAGATTTGGGGAATCAGCCTGTCCTGGATTTTTAATTCAGTTTGGTCATTTCTGCCTTACCTAGCACATGGAATTGCTCTGAGGATCAAATGAGAAAGTACTTATGAAAGTGCTTTCAAAAAACAGGGGACAGAGATAGGAACTGGACCTTGGATTTCATTCCTGTGAGCAACTTCCAGGTGAGGAAATTCCCTCTACCAATGCAGTTTGGCAACTTCTCTGTAATTTGTGGTCTGAGAGTTGCCTAGAACATTGATAGATTTAGTGACTCATTCAGTGTGTATTAGAGGTGAGACTTGAACCCAGGTCTTCCAGGCCAGCTCTCTATCCACTACACCACATTGCCTCTTAATACACACTATGTAAGTGGGAGGGAGGTGGTACAGTTCTCATTGTCATTCTATGATGCTGTTTCCTTGGAGTGCATGGGATCATGGTGTCATAGATTTAGAGCTGGAAGGGACAGCAGAACTTGTCCAGTCCAACCCCTTCGTTGATAGATGAGAAACCTTGAGTCCAGAGGGGGTAAGTGATTTTGCCCAAGGGCACGTTAGTGGTAAGTAGCAGAGCCAAGATGCAAAGCCAGGTCCTCTGACTTCCAGTCCAGCACTCCTTCCATTGACACTCACCTGAAAAGTGGTCATCAAAAGGACAAAAAGTGACCAGGTGTTTTTCGTGTGGCTTAATGCTCAGGGATTTATTATTTATCCATCACATAACCTTGCACAAAGCATTTATCCTTTCTGAGCCCCAGTTATTTAATGAATAAAACTGGGGGTCATGAGCCTTATAAGGATTAACCAACAAGGATTTGCTAAGTACTTGGTGACTCTGGGTATAAAGGGTATCTACTAGCATGAGGTGTTTTTAGTACAGTAAGACCTCATTACAAAGTGACCTCTCCCAACATGGATTCTTTTATGCAGCCTACCTGTCAAGCTCCTTGTGGTACAGACATCTTCTGAGGTGGGTGTTCTCTTGCCTGATGACAGTGTTATTATTCAGTTCTACTGAATTTGAACCTCATTTGAACTCATTTGCATTCATTTGAACCTCAGTTTCTTTAACTGCAAAATACAAGTTGGACTGGATGATTTCTAACGTCCCATCTGACTCTTAACAGCCTTCTATAGTTCTGTTATCATAATTGTTTTGGTAGTTGCTACCCTGGGCTCTGTTGAGTCACGATCATGGGCTGGATCTGCGTCAATTATGATATTTGTTGGACACCTCTTAGCCATGGTCACCTAAGAATTGTAAAAACTGCTGGCTTTTTCGGACCATTGGCGTCAAGTCAAACAAACAGCACTACTTAATTCAGCCCCTGTCTCTCTCCTGAGCTCCAGTCCATCATCTTGATCTGTCTGCTGGACATCTACCTGGATAGTAGTCATCTTAGACTCAACATATCCAAAACATATCCAAAACAAAACTTACTATCTTTCCATCTGAAGCCAGGAGGAAGCCTTTGCTTCCTCTTTCCTTGCTGACTTTGCTATTTCTGTTGTACTACCATTCTTCTAGTCCCCCAAGTCCAGAAGCTAAAAGCCATCCTCTTCACTCCTAGATGCAATCAGTTGCCAAGTCTTGTGTATTTTATCTTCACGATATCTCTAGCAGTTGTCCTCTTCTCTTCATTCACATGACCACCAGCCTAGTTCTGGCAATTACCACCTCTCACCTGGACTGTTGCGTTAGCCTTTTAACTGGTCACATTACATCTCATCTGTCCTTTCCAACGCATCTCCCACAGAGCTGCCAAGTTGATGCATTTGAAGGATAGCTGTCATCATGTTTCTTCCCTACACAAGCAGTGTCAGGGGCTCACTTTTGCCTCTAGGGTAAAATACACACTCCTGTATGACATTTAAAGTCCTCCTGTGGCTCCAATATATTCCTTCAGACTGAGTGCACCTTCCCCCCCCCCCACTAAGCTTCAGCCACATTGTCTTTTTTACTGCTGCTGTTTCTCCATGTCCACATTTCATCACTTGCTTCTATGTCATGGCATAGGATTTCCTGCATACTTTGAAAGCCCTCACTTCTTACCTTTGCCTTTTAGAATCCCTAGGTTTCTTCAAAACACAGCTTAAGCACCACTTCCTACACAAGGCATTTCTTGATTTCTTCTGATTGCTCTCCTTACAAAACAACTTTGTATTTATTCTTTATGTATTTTATTTATACTTACCTGCATATATGTAGTTACCCTCAGTAGAATGTAAGCTCCTTGAGGGCAGGGCCTATTTCGTTATGGTCGTTGTATCCCCAGCACCTGATAGTGCCTAGTGCAGAACATTCATTTCACAGGTGCTTATTGAACTTCAGTTCAATATTGAACTGGATTATAGGCCTGCTATGTTTGAGATACTCTGTGGGGGAAGCCCCATGAAAGCCTTTTGGATCCTGCTTTCAGTATGTCAAGGATCTGTCATTTTTTTTCAGTGTGGGGACTTCCCCCCACCATATCCCAATCTAGTCTCTAAGTTAAAGAACTTAGAGATTTACCTGAGTCTTAGAAAAGTTGAGTGATTTGTCCATGGTCATAGAGTGTCAGAAGTGGGATTTGAACCCAGGCCTTACTGACTCCAATTCCAGCATTCTATCCACTATGCCATGCTGTCTCCTAAATTTAGGGTCATGGGATCATAGGACTTAGAAAGGAGCTCTGGGATTCAACCCAACCCTCTGATATTTCATATCTAGAATCTGAAGCTGAGAAAAGTGACTTGTTCAAAGTCACTGGTAGTCTCAGGCTCTGTGTGGTTTATCCCACATTAATTAAGGATAACAATTCATTATGAACTTCACTTTATATAAGAGGTGTGTTCCTAATTTCTGTAACCCCAAAAAAGTATTTTAAGTACCTTAGAACAAGCTGTGTTGTCAAAGATTCCTGAGATAAATGGGAATCACCATTCCCCAATTTATTGTTAGTTTGGATTTTTGTCCTATTAGTCACCAACCTGTAATTCTGCTTTGTAAGTTTGGATTTTCATGTATTGGATTCCCAATTTCCTTTTTATAGCCAAGAACTGACTTACAACTAGATACCAGAAGGCTTTTGCTCTCTTCTACCCCTTCCTCCTTCCCCCCACTTCCAAATCTAGTATGATGGAAAGGCCTTATGAACACGTAGGATGATGACATGGTTTTAAAGCCTGAGTCGATGAATGAGATTTGTGCAATGTGATGTGCTGTTGTTTGTTGTTGTTATTGTTATTGTTGTTATTTAGATTTCTTTTGAGAATGCAAATTTGTTTTGAAACCAAACCTGTCTTTCTTGCCTACATTTCAGTCAGAACTAAGACATGGTCCGTTTTACTATATGAAGCAGCCACTCACCACAGACCCTGTTGATGTTGTACCGCAGGATGGACGGAATGATTTCTATTGCTGGGTTTGTCATCGGGAAGGCCAAGTCCTTTGCTGTGAGCTCTGTCCTCGGGTTTATCATGCTAAGTGTCTGAAACTGACTGCGGAACCAGAGGGGGATTGGTTTTGCCCAGAATGTGAGGTTAGTTCCCAATGAAAAGTACTACTCTGCCTCCCATCTTTTTTTCTTCCCTTTGCTTCTTTCCTTTTCTTTACTATTGTCCAAATTTGGGGCAGGGGATGTTTTTCCCCACTTTACCCAAAATGTTTGTGTCATTAGGTAGCTATTCTCTTTGACCATCTGCTTGAGTGGGCATGGCAGCAATTGCTTTCCAGGTTTGGAATTACATTCTACTTTCTCACTGAGAACTAGTCTTCTCTGGTTTCCCTAATGTTTTCAGAAGTCCACTTACTTAATATCAAGTCTGCAAATTTCGAAAACATCCTACAGTATTTGCTGATTCTTGTCTTTTTTTTTTTTTTTTTTTTTGGCTATTATCCCTCTTGGTGGACATTTGGAATTTTCCAACAACTATCAAGAAAAGAAGACTTATTTGTATTATAGTAGATTTCAGATACTTCTTGTCTGATCTGAAAAACAATGATATTCGTTGTGGGGGAAAGACTTTGAAACTTTTCAAAGAATGTGTACTAATACCTTTCCAAACAATAATGCAAGCCATGGCTTCTTGCTGTTGAAGAATGCAAAATGTAATGCTTGCTCTTGGTTTTAAAAGTAGAATCTGAAACTTATAATTTGACATGAAGCATCACCTGGATCCTAAAGCAAATCAAATTTTGAGACTATAGCAGTATCATTTGATTGATGCTTTGGGAAATCGACTTCTTCCTTTGCCTCTATAAACGCAAATGATGACAACCAGATTCTCTTATCTGTTCTCCAGCTTAATTTTTTTTTTTAAGGAAAATGCTAAAAGTGAGTTATAGAAACCTGGTGTCTTGGTTGTAAGAGCTCGGTTTTGTTCATTTTAGATTTTGCTTGTTAGCCATCAAAGTTGAGAGTGGGTCTGGGAATTGAACTTCTTCCTCCCTTCTTTGAGCCCTGTCTTGACTACCACTTCTAAATTGTATAATGGAATACCAAGAAGAAAAATACCTGGAAATGATCCTGGGTTCAAATCATTTGATACTCTCTGGATAAAAGTTCTACAAATTTATTAGCAAGTGAATAATCCATGCAGACCACAGAGAGAAGACATTGGGTGCTCCATGCGATGATCCTTTCTTTTGAGGATGTAGATGGAGCGCCATGTACCATATTTACCTGCTGTGTGGCTCTTATTGGCCTTTTCTCTAACAATCCAAAGGACGCCTATGGTGACATAATCTGGAGCCCCTGAATTGATTAACAATGGAACCAAGATTCAGACTGGAGAAAAATTGTAACAACTTGCCAATGCTGCAATTAAAGGGAAGAAAAATGGTTCCTTGATTCCATTACTTGTGACATGAATGTCATGGGCATATAGATCATCATCTTCTCTAGGAGCTTTTCATGCTGTGTGCCAAGACCACATAGCTCAGCCCAGCTTTCTTCATTTCACTCCTTGTTGGTTAGGAATGTTGCCACAGATGCATTTTATCAGTCAGTGTACCAAGAGAGACAATGGTGTCTCTTGCTTTGTTTTTACTTTCTTTCTAGTGACTTCACAGAACTAGTAAATGAAGAATTAAGTCATATAAACATTAGCTTCCAACCCTTCACACAAAATAAATATATAGACCATGGGGAAGAATGTTTCTTCCCATTGGTGTTGGCAGTTGAGTTAATGCCTTCCTGTCAGTGGAATGAACTAAAGGCTTGGAATGGTAATTGTTCACCATTTTGACAAAACCACCTTCTTGAAAGTAGCCATGGTGCTTATCTCACACCTGTTCCTGAACTCTAGGGAGAATCAGAGTTCTCCCAGTCTGACCAGTCTTACTTTCCTACGATCTTCTTAACTCACTCACCTTCACGACCAGAAGAGGCACGTGACCAGGCAATGGATGTCATGGTCATTGAGTTAAAAGAGTATAAACAAAGGCTTTGACCACTGCCCCCTCCAAGGGAGAATCAGTGACCATCGCCAGCCAAAACGAGCTTTATATCTTGCAATTAAAATTGGTCTCCCCTGAACCCAGAAGGCCTTATTGAAACCTGTTTCCATTAGAAAGAACTATTCCTTGTAGGTGTGCTTTCTGGACAAATGAATACAATGGGAGGGCATGTACACAGTTTTTTCCTAATTGAACATTTGTATAATTTTCACTTATAGAAAATCACTGTAGCAGAATGCATTGAGACGCAGAGTAAAGCTATGACAATGCTTACCATCGAACAGTTATCGTACCTGCTCAAGTTTGCCCTACAGAAAATGAAACAGCCGGGGGTAAGGAAAACACTTCCTGGCAGCAGATGCTTGAATTAAAACCTTCAATGCTTTTTGTTCACTTGTTTCTTATTCTTTGTAGGGTTTAGTTTTTCAGACCTCTGCACAGACTCTTTTGGTCTTCTAACCTACCAGAATTCAAAAGCCCGTTAATTAAGAATAAGGTGCGATGGCTTTCAGTTAATTTTTTAAAGTGTGCAGTTTATGTTCTGAAGGAGACTCCAGGAAGTAGAAGACAGTAGAAAGGCTGTGGGCACATTCATTTAGTGGGGTGGTAAAATGGAACCATCCCTTCCTTCTTGAAAAATTGTGGGGGCCTAGTCCCCTGACTTCATAGGGTGAAGTCCTGTTACAACAAAGTGTCTGTATAACAAAAGCCTGTCAAGCCCCAACTGGTGGAGCTTTCCAGATAGATTTGGTCCAGGACAGTCTATCATCATAATTTAAATAGTCCCTTGGAATTTGTGGTAATGGAATTTGACCTTTGCTGTTTTGAGAGGCTGTTGGCATTTATCATTGATTCACTGTGCTCTTTTAAGTGAAATAGTATTCTTAGTGCATATGTGAAACTTTCTGCGTTTTGCTCTCCAAGTCAAATGATTGGATATGAAGGACAGAGCAAAAGGGATTTATATCCAGAGCATTTTAATAAATAGATCTTTGAGATTCCTTTAAAAAAAAAAAAGATATACAAATTGGCTTTTAACTGCCTGGTAATGAAAAGATATTATTAGCAAATAATGTTTCTATCCCAAAGGAGTCAAATATATACAATATTCCTTTTTCTATTTTATCTTCCCTCCTTTCTAGTTTTTAATTTTTGGACTTAAGCATCTCAAAAGCACATTTACAACTGTTCAGAGACTCAGCTATACCCACTGAAGTGTCCATATATAAGAGGAGGTATTTTGGTAATAAAAAAGAGAAAAGTATGTTGGAAGATGTTAACGTCTCCCAGCTATGGGCATCCTGAAAGAGATTGAGAAAGAAGTTTTGTTGTGCTGAGGCAGCTTATCTTACTTATATGACTTAGAATAAATCTTAGGGATTTGGTAAATCATTAAGAAATAGGTCTGGAATGATCTTTCAATCAACCCAATTTACGTGCTATGCTTCAGTAATATTTATTGTTTAACCAAATATTAAAGACTATTATTATAAGATAAATGCCATTGGGAGGAAGGCTTTTTTTTTTTCCCATTTTGGATGGTTCAAACACAGTCAGTAAGACATTTTGATGGGCTAATTTTTAGAGTCTTCTTACCCATCTTGTAGCTTTTTTTTTCACATATAAATTTTTTTCTAAGATCCTGAGATTTAGAGTTAGAAGAGACCTAAAAGGTCATCTAATTTGGTTGTTCCTTCATCCCCCCCCTCCCACATTTATAGAATAGGAAATTGAGGCCCCGAAGGGTTAACTAACTTGTGCAATGGAACTCTTGGCAGGTAGTGCCCAGGGATTTGAACTCAGGTCTTCCACTTAAAATCAAATCAAATGCTTTTCCCATTCTACCATATTGCCTTATGTTTGCTAGATTCTTTCCCTATGCACATTTAGCCATTGGCTCTACAAGTACTTTGTGGGTCATATGATAATTAATGCTTGGCAATAACTGGGTCTCCCCTGTACCTGCCTTGCATCCTGTATGCAAGGTGCCTAACTTCTGGGTACCCAGTTGTGGACATCTTGATAATAAAAGGCAAAGTGTAATTATACTTAGAATCCTGAAGCCCAGAATTTACATGTGATTGCTGTGGCCCCCTTATTTTTTTTTAAGGATAGAGTTATTAGGTAGAAATGAAAAAAAATGGAGCTCATTTTTTTTTTTTTTTTTTTGTTGAGGAAAACGGGTAGAATTTGGAAGGGAAGCCACAGGCCTTTTCTGGATCTAGTCAGGTTTTGTTTTAGAAGGCTGTGCTCTGAAGGACTCTTTGCAGGTCCCAGGTAGAAGACAGATTAAGTAAAGTTCATTTTCATGAAGGCCTCCCACAACAATAATGTGTATATGTGTTTCCTCTTCTCTGTCTCCTTCTGTCTCTTCCTCTCTTCTCTTTTTTTATATAGACAGAACCATTTCAGAAACCTGTATCGCTTGATCAGCACCCAGACTATGCCGAGTATATCTTTCATCCAATGGATCTCTGTACATTAGAAAAGGTCAGTTTTCACTGAAACCTAAAGCTGTATCATGTTGTTCTCTCCCCCCTTTCCTTAATCTCCCCTGGTGTTTCCCATCTCAAGTTCTAATATTTTTTTTTTTGCACAGTTCAAAACAGATGCAGCATTTATTTCAAGATTTTTCCCCCTCTGTTATTTTGCGATGTGAAAATGTAGTGACTTTTCTTGTCTAATTCTAAATTTGTTTTCCAGACAACAGTTCAGGTGTCCACTAACAGCGTTGTCTCCCCGTCGTCCCTCCAACACTGATTATTTCTATCTCTTGTCACCTTGTCAGTTTGCTGGATGGGAGGCAGACGGTACCTCAGAGCTGGTTTATTAGATTTTTCTCTTATTGTTACTGATTTGGGATAGGCTTTCATAAGGTTCATGAGGTCCTCTAATTATAATTTTGAAAATTGTTTTATCCTTCTGCCGCCTTCCTTGTATTTTTCTTACTTTCACCTTGGTGGTGCTATGAGTACTCAGGCCCCTCTGTCTGAAAAGAAATCTAAAGCGGAGGCAAGCACATACAGCACTTTTATTCCTGCCAAATCCAAAAGGTAGGAAAATGCCCCCTGTGGGCTATTTTAGTGGTGATAAGAGCCAGAGATAGCAAGGGATAATTGAAATGAATCATTGAATAAAGACACTTTATTAAGCATTATATACAGAGCAAGATGCTCTCTAGAAGTTCCCATTCTAATAAGGGAGACAGACAGTGCCTATAGAAAGTTTTGCTGTAACAAGTCATGGAAAAGGCCCCACCAGGGTCCTTAGGATAGAGTGGCAAAGCAGTTGGTAATGCATCTTCTTTAATGTTATTTCCACTGATAAAACTATTTTTTATGTTGACCCATTTGACATTGCCAAGACCTTCTGTGGAGGAAACATTCTTTTCCAGGTCATGAGTAACTGGGGCTGCTGATGAGGCAGGAGCACTTGTGAAGGTGTTTGTCAGCTCGGGTCTCCACAAGGATTGAGCTCCATATTTTTACAAAGAGAGGAAACCAGAGATCATGTTAGTTAATAGGATTATTAGTTAAAGTGGGGGTTCTTAACCTTTGATATGCTGTGGACCCCTTGGGTAGTCTGGTGAAGCCTATGGACCCCTTCTCAGAATAATATTTTTAATGCATAAAATAAAATCTGTAGGATTACGAAAGAAAGCAGCTACACTGGAATATCATGATCAAAATACTAACATAATTTATTAAAATATTAAAAAAAAAATTCAGGGACTACAAATGGAGAACCTGTGAAGCTGAAAGGACCTTAGAAAACAGGATCATAGTGGTTAGAAAAAGGAGAACCTTTGGAGATCTGATAGCTTAAGTCTTCATTTACCATTTCCTTAAGGAAAAACTGGGGCCAGAGCTAGGGAAGAGACTTGCTTAGGATCACAAAGCTAAGTAGCATCAGAGCTGAAAACTCACGGCCTCAAGAAGGCTGTGATTCTTTGGGGTTTCTAAAAAGTAGAGAAGTGAGTGGATTGCTTTAAATTTGACCTGATCTTCTGCCTTTACTTTTTGGGGATGCCAGTGGGCTGTAGAAAGCCTAAAGAGAATTCAGGTGTCTGGGTAATTAATTTAACTGCTAGCACTGTGAATAACGGTCCTTAGCCATTCACATTTGTGTTGGTGCTTTCTGTTCTGTGAAATGCTTTCCTTATAACTCCCTGTGATGTAAGATGTAGTGCAGCTATTGTTGTCACAGATGGAGGGATCTGAGGCACAGAGAGCGAAGAAGCTTGCTAATAGGCTCCTGGCTTCTCCCCCCTGGGAACCAAGGTCTTCTAGCTGCAAGTGTTATGCCCTTCCCTTTACATCCCACTGCTTCTCCCTTGAATTAGAGAGCTGGCTTTATTAAGCCCCTTTTTGTTAGTGCATTTGTCATTAAAGATAGGTGTTTAATTCTAGATGCTATTTGAAAGTCAGAACTAGGGGAAGTTCCACAGTAGAAGCTATATTACTTTCTTCGTGTATAAGTAGTTATCATTCTTGCCCTTATTTGTGAATTTGGAGCTAAACGTGAACACTTCCCACTGAGGAAACCCACCCCCTCCAAAAAAAAAAGAGAGAAAAAAAGTGGAAGAGAAAGAGCTAATAGATTAAATCCTATACATACCAACTTGCTCCAAACAGCAAAAGCAACAAAAAATAATAAAAAAGGGAACCGTTCGGGCTTTCAGCGGAAGGATTCCTGTTATTCTGTCCTTAATCTCTTTGTAGTTTTTCTTTTATATAATCCAGTAGTGGCCATGGGGTGTTGGAAGAACACTGGCCTTGAAGCCAGGAGGATGGGTAGGTTCCAGTGACAGCTCTGTCTGAGGCTGTTTCCTTCCCTTTGAGGTGGAAATAATAATATTCCTGCCCTGCCTACTTTCCAGGGCTCCTCTGAGGAAAGCATTCTGTAAACTGTAAAGTGCTCATTGAAATGGCAGGTTTTGTGGTTGTTATCATAGGCGCTCAGGACCTGGGCAATTTTCTCCTTGCCTCCTCTAAAGCAGGCTCATTTTAGGAAACGAGATGGAGAGGGCTTCCTCCTTCTCCAGAAGCCGGTCAATCAGTAAACATTTAATAAGGCACTGGGGGATGCAAAGAAGGCAAAAGACAGTCCTTGCTGTCTGATGGGGGAAACAACATGCAAACAGCTTCATACAGATGAGCTCTATACAGGATAAATTAGAAATGACCAATAAAGGGAAGACTTTAGAATTAAGGGGAATTGAGCAAGCTTCTTGTAGAAGGTGTAGTCTTGGCTGGCACTTGAAGGAAGCCAGGAGGCAAAGATGGAGGGAGAGAATTGGGGTGACAGGTCCATTTTTCCTGTCTTTGGGGCTTGGCAGTGGTTTAATAAATTAGGAGGGAGCGGGGAGGACTGAAGAATAAATATTTGGGGCACAGTGGGAGAGAGGAGTGGCTGTTGAGCAGGGCAAAGATTTGCCTCTTCATGACTCTGTGTGTGATGATTTTCCCCCCTCACAGAATGTTAAAAAGAAAATGTACGGTTGCACTGAAGCCTTTTTGGCCGACGCCAAATGGATTTTGCACAACTGCATTATTTACAATGGGGGTGAGTAGCCAAGTTCCCAGGGCCAGGAATATGCCACGTGCAGAAAGGTCCCAGATGAAGCTATGTCACTAGGGTATATGTTTAGCAAAGGGGTGAAAATAGTGAGCGATTAAATGCTGTTGATGCCTAAGAAAGAGCAACAATATTATTGAAACATATAACCAGACTGTCACTCCTTCTTATAACTGAGTATATAACTAAATGTCACACATGGGCTAGGTAAGTAGGTGGCCCAATGGTTTGAGCACTGGAGTTGGAGAAGGAGGACTTGAGTTGCAGTTCAGCTTCAGACACTTAACTAGCTGTGTGCCGCTGGGCAAATCACATAATCTGGGTCTGCCTTAGTTTTCTTCTCATCTGTAAAAATGGGGATAATAATAGCATCTAATTCCCAGGGTTTTTGGGGGGATCAAATGAGATATTTGTAAAGTGCTTTGTAGACCTTAAAGTACTATATAAAAGCTATTACTACTACTACCACCACCACCACCACCACCACCACCACCACTACCACCACCACCACCACCACCACCACCACTACCACCACTGCTACTAC
>NW_020940358.1:26557034-26657132 GCF_900497805.2 Vombatus ursinus
AGCTATTACTACTACTCTACTACCACTACCACCACCACCATCACCACTACTACTGCTACCACCACCACCACGACCACTACTACTACTGCTACTGCTACTACTACTATTACTATTACTGTTACTCCTCCTACAACTACTACTGATAACCATTTCACAGTAATGTTAAGCAAGCTCCTGGAAAACTCTAGCCTATTATCTGTAATGTTAGCTAGTAGTAATTATTAGTATTATAATAGCTAGCATTTATATAGCAAAAGGTTATTTAAGGTTTGCAGAACATTTTAGAAATGTTACCTCATTTTATTCTCACAACAACCCTGAGAGGAGGTGGAAAGAGGTTAAGTGATTTGTCCAGAGTCACACATTAGTAAATGTCTAAGGCTAGATTTGAACTCAAGTCTTCCTGACTCCAATTCTGCCACTCTATTCATTGGGCCACCTAGTTACCTATGTATTACTTTGTCACAAATTATTCTTTTCCTTAAGGTTGTATTTTTACTAAAATAGTTAGTGACATTATTCGGCATATACTTGCATTTATAGTGGGGGAGGTAGGGTAGGAGGGTGTAAACTGCCGTTCAGATTAGCATATAACTATTAGGTACTAACATTCTTCTCACCTTCCTTTAGGAGAACAAAGCCTGCAGGGCCATCTGCTTTTTTATTTAAAAAATAAAACAAAAAACCTCCCAACAACTAGGTAGTGATTTTGTCAGATAATTTGCACCTAGAACTCATTGTAAAACCTACAAGTTTATTTCTTCCTTGGTTCTCTGCGTAGAGATCTTTCTGAACAGCAGATCATTATCTAGGCTATGGCTCTTAAAATAAGCAAGCTCACTGTCCCATCCATTGGTTTGTTAGGAACTTGAAAATGCACAGGAAAAAAACAGACAGCTGCTAATCTTTGAAATGTTACAGTGAAACAGGAATTTTATATTATGTCACCTGCTTTGTATAAGAATGGTTAAATATACTGTGCTGATGTCATCCTGGTTGGAGCTGGAATGGAAAGTCAGGAAATTCTAGCTATGATTTTTTTACTCAGCCCCTTGGGAAAGCAACAAGTTTACAAAAGTTGTTTAGATTGTTTATGAGACTGTTCTACTCTTGTGAGAGTTAGCCTAGAAACTTTAGTTTGAAATATCAAAAATAATTTTTGAAATCATTCCATTAATCATAGTTTTCTTCTTTCCACAGGAAATCACAAATTGACGCAAACAGCCAAAGTAATTATCAAAATCTGTGAACACGAGGTATGTGTCTCCTACTGAATTTCATCCAGTTGTGATTATAACTCAGTTCTCGGGGCAAGGTTGGGTTTCTTTGGAGCTTTCAAGACCTCAGAAGTCACCTTAATTTAGTCATCTAATTTGGGATCATTCATGAAGGATTGACTCCAGTTGGTTGTTCAGTTTCTAAGTAAAGGACAAACAACCAAGGGAGAAGCTAGCCAAAATATGTTGAAACACACATCCTCTTCCCAAGAGGGCGAACGTTATACGGTTTTTGTGACATGGTACAGAGGTCATTGAATACATGGACGTGATTCTACACTGTGACGCTTTTAGGCATGCAGACTTCTTGAGTTTCGGTTTCCTTGTCTGTCAGATGGTGATAAATGTGCAACTTACTTTGCAGAATTGTTGTCAGGAAAGTATTCTTTAAGTCATAAAGTGCTTATAGAAACATGATCATCTGTCATCAGATAAACACAATAATAACAATAAAAAGCAATAAAGACCCTGCTCTTTTTCTTTACAGATGAATGAAATTGAAGTGTGTCCAGAATGTTATTTAGCTGCTTGCCAAAAACGAGAGAACTGGTTTTGCGAGCCTTGTGTAAGTTGGTGTTTCTTAGCTTAATTATTTTCTAAACTTTGAAGTCCACTGCCACCTACATTGCGAAAGCTTTAGTTTAGGTCCATCACTGTGGGAACTTTTGGGTTGAGGCCTATCCAGGTATAGCCCTATAGATGAGTGGAAAACAAGATTAGAAATAATCCGAGTCTGTTAAGCCCCTTACGCCGTAAGCCATGCCAAATATATCTCTATGATCCTTTGGTTTTATTGACCTACACCTGCACAGTCAAGTCAGTGCAGGATTCCAGTGAAGAGTGTTCCTGGTTTATCTTAGGACAGAACATCACACAAAGAAGAGAATGATGACAAAAAGATCATTTGCAAGTCCTGTGGTACTTGTCATTAGAACATCTGAATGCTTCCCCTGGTCACCCCTAGGTCCACCTAGGCTACTCTCGTGTCTGTGATGGGAGCACGGAGAGTCAGTGGGTGCTGATGATAACCAATCTTGGAAGGTTGGGGTTGTCAGAGACCTTCAAACATCCTAGTTTTCCCTAATAATAACCCTTTATGGGTCTCTCCTGAATGAACCTATTGAAATCCTTTCTGAGCCTTCAGGCTTTCAACAACAAACACAAGGACCCTACATATAGTAGGAATTCTTTAAATATTGATTAGAAGCTGTTCTTTTTCCCAGTCTATCTTGCTTCCTGAGTGTAATGAATTTAAAAATTCATTTCAAATACACGGGGTCTTTTTTGGAGTACCTGCTCCATGCAAAGCTCTCTTTAAGAACTCTGGGGTATATAGAAAAAAGTATGACCCTGGCCTTCCCTTTAAAGATCTTATACTTTTTTAGGGAAGGTAAGGCACAGTCACAGATAAATATCCTATAGAGTCGGGGGAAGTACATGAGAAAGGTACAGCAAAGGTGTTATGAGGGTCTGTAAGAGAAAGAAATCTAGTGCTTTCTGCCTGATGAACATGTGCCCATCCTTCAATGGCCAACTCAAATGATAGTTCTAACATGAAGCCTTCTTTCATCCCCTGCTGTTGGTAGCAATCTTCTCCCTCGAATCTCACACAGTACTTTGTTTTTCACCTAATACACTTAATTATATAATATTGTGTATTATAGTTATCTGTGTTTTTGTCTTATTCTCTTATTAGAGTGTAAGCTTCATGAGGGTAGGGATTATCTCTTACCATGTTTCTGGGGAATGCCTAGAATGTTGCTTTGCACACAGTAGGCATGTAATAAATGTTTGTTGTATGAATGAGTAAGTGTGGGATCAGGGAAAGATATAGGAATTATGGCAGGTGGTATTTCAGGTGAGTTTTCAGGTGTGTTGTGGTGTAAAGAATCTTGGATTTGGAAGAGCTGGGTTCCTGACACTTAATAACTGTATGATCCAGGGAGGCAATTCACCTCTCTCTTAGCCTTGATTTTTCTCATCTGTAGAATAGGGTTAATGATGCCTGGACTACTTATCTCACAGGATTGTTTTGAGGAAAGTGGTTTAGAAATGGGAGCTGTTATTATCACAGTGAGATCGTGGTGATGTTGGGAAAGGCATTTGAGACATTGGGAAGCAGTCTGACCAAAACTCAGGGACAGGAAAGCAACAGACATGTTGTTGAGGAATTGCAAGTTTGGCTTGGTTTGGTTTCGTGAAAGGAAATTAGTGTACAATGAAACTGTAAAGGTAGGTTGGAATTGGATTGTGGAAGGCCTTAGGTACCAAACCTTAGCACATTTGTACTGTTCAGTAGGTAGTGAGCCATGGATAACCTTTGAGTAGTGGAGTAACCGCATCTGAGCCATAACTCAGAAAAATTCAACTGGCAGCCAACTGCTGAATCATGGGATATCGTCATGCTTTTGATATTTATTTTTCTTCTTTTTTCTCAAATTCATAAAACCCCTGCATCTCCTATTCCTTTTCCTAGAGCAATCCACACCCATTGGTCTGGGCTAAACTGAAAGGATTTCCCTTCTGGCCTGCAAAAGCACTGAGGGATAAAGATGGGCAGGTCGATGCCCGTTTCTTTGGACAACATGACAGGTGGGAGTTTAAAACGATGGGCTTTGAACACCTTTTATTAACTGAACTTTTAATGCTGTAATTGGATACTAGAAAGAATTATGGCCATTTCAGCCATTTATTTTCAAAATTACACAGTACGCTTATCTTAGTGTGATAAGAAGTAGTTTCTATTTTGTTGTTAAATGTTGTCATATGTAGGCTTCATTTTTCTGGGTGTGTTAGAACAGAGTTTGTGTTAGAAGTTCTGTTGATGGTACCTACATTGACATTTATTCCAGCAGCTCTTTTAGGTGCTGCCACTTTTAAATTTGTTGTACTAAGTATATATTATTAAGCAATCCACTCACTGTTTTTTCAAAATATTTCTATTAGGGACAAGAAGTGTCTCCTTGTCCTCAATAAATAAACCTGCTAACACTTGCATGATTCTTACCACTTCATTTTCCCCTTTGTTAAAAGGGGGAGATTAGGTAGTGACAGACATTACTTAGATGGTTGTGAACCATGGTTCTGTTTTCCTGGCTCCCCACCTTCCTCCCCCCCCCCAAACACACACACTTAAAGTGGGCTTTTGCACGTTAATAGCCTTACTAGTGACCCCTTTCCGTGTGGCTCTGCCGATGAGAGTTGGTGAAGAGCTCTCCTTGGGGTTGTTTTCATTTTTCTTTAGATTTGGTCTAAATATAGCTCATAGGTCTTCATCTGCTCTCTTCAATCCCTCAGAGGTTTGTGACTGCTGCGACTGCCAACAGGCAAAGGGAAATTACACGAACAACAAAAAGATCTTAAAATTAGGGGATATAAGAGAAGAAAATACATGAGGGAGGAAAATATGGAAATAAGTATAATTGTTTTACTTTTTAATATGAGCTGTTTCTGAAGTACAGCTCATTTTATACTTAGTTTATTATTGCCTATACAAATAAAGGAGTAGAATCCAAGAAATTCACTATTTTCTTGGTGAGAATAAACTTACCCTAATTTAGCTTTGTTGTCATTATGAAGACAGTGGTTATATTATGCTGTAATACAGTGGTGCCCCTGGGGACCTGATATTTGCAGGGCAGTTTGCCCCTTCACTAAGTGGACCCAGACAACTTTACAATTCTTTGCCTTTTTTCCATTATACTTAGTTGTCTCTTCACAGAGTTTCATTTTTTGTTCTGAAGTAAGCCTCTCTTATGATAGCTTCAGGGATCTTGTTTATTCACTACAAGGTTCAGGGCTTTGTTTCAATTTGGACTACAGGATTAGTTGGGGTATTACTGTACTTAGCTGAGAAAGGAAGTCATCAATATACTTACCAAGAGATTTCAGTTAGAAGTTGTATTTATCAGTTTTTCCTTGCCCCTTTTAGTATTTGACTGTGTGCTTTCAATATACTTTCTGTCTCCCTCCCCTGCTACTTTCTTACCCAAGTGTTTTAGCAAATATACAAAGTACTCATTGAGGACTTTAAAAGTGCATTGAAATAGTCCAGTATATCCCACCAAATCAGAAATTCAGGAATTGTATAGTCATCTGCGGAATCTATGAGTATATGCTTTCTTCCATCAAACCAACAAGTATTTACTGAGTAACTGTATGTGAAGACCTTTATTAGGTTCTGCATGGGCTACAGAGATATACATACATAAGACATTGTCCTTGGACTGAAGGAGCCCAAAGACTAGATGGGAAGGTGTAATAGAAACAAAGGAAAAGTTGAATAAATTCAGTAGTAGTTCAACACAAAGTAAAAGGTGACATAAAGTGGTTAAGTGCACAGCAGGAATTCTGGGTCCTAAATGCTGTATGAGTCCAAAGAAGAGGGCTGTGGGCTGGGATTGGGAGGGTGGGTCAGGGAAAGCTTCGTGGAGGAAGTAAACCTTGAGCTGGGTCTTAAATGGAGACGTAGGAACTGAAGGAGGTTTGGGGAAGGCATTCCAGAATGGAGATAGAGGTTTGCATAAAGTTTTAAGGGCTGATCTTGCTTATTATAATTCCCTGAGGATGCTTCTCAGCCCAGGTTCCCCCATCACCTCCTTTTTGTCTCTCTTTTGGTCTCAGGTATTTGACAATCTATTTTCTTTCATTGCTACTGGCTGCCTCTTTCCACCTGGTTTCTTCCCCTCCAAACCTCCTCAGGTTTCTCCTTCTGTTTTTCATTTATCTCTGAGAGATGAGGCACACAGCCCTTTCTAGGTTTCTGAGATTTTGGGTTTTTTTTAAGTGTTCATGTGTATGTGTTAGTGACTAGAGGCAAAGACAAACTTAGGAACTTGAGACAATCAACGAAAGAGGCAAAGTTACAGGTCAAAAATGGTTTTCCAAGAAATGTAAATGGGCTTAAATCAGAGTCCCCTTCAGAGACTCATCTCTTTATTCGCCCCCCTCCCCATTTATGGGGAGTTATTTAAATTTATTTAAATTATTTAAATTAATTTAAATTTCCATAGGGACTTTAAGAAATGATCAGTAGATGGCCAGTGGTGGGCTTGATCCTGTGGGGACTGGGAAACCACTGAAGGATTTTGAGCAGCGAAGTGACGTGACTGTAACAGTGTCTTTATGAAGACTCATCTGGCAGCCTGTGTGAGATGGATTGAAGGGGGAGAGACCAGTTAAGAAACTTTTTGTGATAATCCAGGCTTCTTTCTCCAGAATTATGCCATCTGAACCCTTTGCCCTTTATCAGACTGTATTTCTCTTAACTACTTACGTTTTTTACATTTTAAATAAGGACCAATTCTCACTCAAGTATTTTCCCTGACAGAAGGCAGCCTTCTCTTTCAAAGTGCAAGTAACACTTCACTTATCCACAGGTCACTTATCCGGCAACCTCACCTATCTGGAACACAGCTGAGAACCAGGAAGTAAGGAAAAAGTTACCTCTGAGCAGCCAAAAGAGATGTTATAAAGTCCATGCACTAAATAAAGCTCATGCACTTTACTCATTGGGGAAGCCCCTCAGGCCGTCCCTCACAGGCTGTTTACTTTTATTTTACACACAGTTCTAACCAGCTTGGTTATATGCCTTCCCACCCTGTAGCTGAGAGGAAGCAGCAGATTAGGAAGCGGGAGAGGGGCTAGGGGCTAGTGTAGGTAGGTACACTGAGAGATGTTCTTCACTTTCTAGTAAAACTGAGAGCAGGGCGGGGAGGCCAGCTCTAGGACCAGCCCATTTGAGGTCCACATCCCAACCACAGCAGCAGCGATGACACGTGGCTCTTCCTAGTCATCGACTCAAGCTGAACCTAAGCCAGACCACCAGTCCTGCAGAGACCCCCTGCTGCTGCCGTTGCTGCCGATGCAACTATCCTCACCTGGGCTCATAGGGAGCACAAGTGGTGTGGGTGGGAGGTTGTGCAGCTTGGGACACATTACACAAGCAGTCTGAAGCTTGAGGAACTGTTTGTCTATTGTGATGAGCATCGTTCTGTATGTATGCAAGATACCATTTCAAAGCCTCAGTGGTAGAAAGCTTGGTCACTGGGAGAAAAGGTTGA
The DNA here is from genome assembly GCF_900497805.2 of Vombatus ursinus. NCBI lineage: Eukaryota > Metazoa > Chordata > Mammalia > Diprotodontia > Vombatidae > Vombatus > Vombatus ursinus. The sequence continues at coordinate 26,564,374 of NW_020940358.1, forward strand.
GAGTCCTAGGCTGAGAGGATCAGACACTGACATTCGGAAGGGACCTTAGAGGTCAGGAAAAGATGTTTCTCAGATCCCACTGTTGTTACTGTGCTAGGTGTCTTCCCTATTCCACATGCCTGAACCCTAGCCGAGTTGCATTGGATTATGGTGTTTTGAGCTTTATAACAAATAGAAGTTTTTATAAGTTTATCGGTTATGTTCTTTTTTATCTAGAGAGAAAGTGATTAATACTAATCTTACCTCTAAATGAATTATTTGTTAAGATTAAACTATTGAAGCAAATTGTATTTTTTTTAAATAGAAAAAATATTTTCAAAATCTGCATTTGGTGAAAAAGTTAATAAGCTAGTTAGCTAGTTTGAATTAAGTAAAAATTAACCTTGGAATACAAACGTAATTGACTCAAACTTGTCCCTTTTCTTTTTTTGCTCCCTTTTGCACATATAGGGCCTGGGTTCCAATAAATAATTGCTACCTCATGTCTAAAGAAATTCCTTTTTCTGTGAAAAAGACTAAAAGCATTTTCAACAGTGCGATGCAAGAGATGGAGGTATATGTCGAGAACATTCGCAGAAAGTTTGGTGTATTTAATTACTCCCCATTCCGGACACCATACACACCCAACAACCAATTCCAAATGTTGTTAGACCCCACAAACCCTGGTGCTGGGACTGCAAAGACAGATAAACAAGAGAAAATCAAACTGAATTTTGACATGACAGCATCGCCGAAGATCTTAATGAGCAAACCCTTGCTGAGTGGTGGCACAGGCCGGAGGATTTCTTTAACTGATATGCCACGGTCACCCATGAGTACAAACTCTTCTGTTCACACTGGCTCAGATGTTGAGCAGGATGCAGAAAAGAAGGCAGCTTCCAGTCATTTCAGTGCAAGTGAGGAGTCCATGGACTTCCTTGAAAAGAGCACAGGTAAGCAGTGGATAAGAGGTAGGTGAGAGATGGAAATGACCCCTAACCGGGAAACTTACTTTGTTTACTGGAAAATAGGCTGGTATAATGGTTTACCTAGAGAGTTGGCATTTCGGAAGCATTTAACCAGATTTCTGCTCTTGGAGAGTAAAAAAAAAAGTATCCCGTATTATCATCCTAATTTTTTTTAACTGGCTCTCACTGATTTCTTTCTCACTTCCTAAACCTATAATTTTGAGTATCTCTTTATAGCTAAAGTGATTGTAAATGAGGCAGCAAGATGGAATAGTGGATAGAATGCTGGACACTTTAAGAGTCAGAGAGACCTCAGTTTGAATCCACCTTCAGAGGCTTACTAGCTCTGTGATGTTGGGCAAGCCACTTAACTCAGCTTCAGTTTCCTCATCTGTAAAATGGGGCTAAAGTAGCATTGGCCTCACAAGGTTATTGAGAGGATCAAATGAGATAATATATGCTCTTTGCAAACCCCAAAGGGCTCTGTATACTACATAAATGCTAGTTCTTAATAGTGGTTCCTTGGGTTATATACGTTGAATACATTCCAAAACACATCCTCAAAGAAGTGTGTATTTTTAAAAAAAACTTTTATTTTCAATTCTAAATCCTCTCCCTTCTCGCCCCTCTTGCACTCATCAAGAAGACAAGAAATGATACCCATTATACATATGAAGTCACGTCAAACATATTCACATTAGCCATGTGAATTGTGCATATTTTCAATCCATAAATACGTGTTTTTCACATTCTCCCTGTTTTAGAGTCTGTCTTGCAATGCCACTGGCACAAGTTGTTCAGTCGAATCTAACTCTTTTGTGACCCCATTTGGGGTTTTCTTGGCAAAGATACTGGCGTGGTTTGCCATTTCCTTTTCCAGCTCATTTTACTGATGAGGAAACTGAGGCAAACTGGGTCAAGTGATTTGCCCAAGGTCACCTAGCTAGTAAGTGGCTGAGGCCAGATTTGAACTCAGGAAAATGAGTCTTCTTGACTTTGGCCCTGGCACTTTATCCACTGTGACACCTAGCTGCCTCATGGGCACAACAGCATTGATTCAAAAAGGGTGAGAAGATATGAAACTCAGAATCAGTCAATTCTTCTACTTAAAGTTAGGCCCTTTTAGACCTTAAAGATAATTTTCTTTAGTAAAATCCTACTCCATTGTCTCATAATGATGTTGTGGTGACCCTGCCTCTACCAAACTGGAAACAGTTCTGGTCATGGGAGCAGTAATGGACAATGCCTCTCAAAGAATGTTGATTAATTCATTCAGCTGCACTTCAGAGTTCCATGATATTGTTGGTGCAGGTACACCCTTTCCTGATGACAGATTCCAACCATCCTTTGCCTTAATAGATAATCTTCAAAAGCCAGCTTGGCATCGAGCCATCTCTTAAGTTTAGAGAGGCTGGTCTTCATCCTGACCTTGAAGCCTTTTCAGCTTGGCAAGATTTGTTAGAACTTGTACTCCATTGGAAGGTCTTTGAAACTTTAGGGTTATTTTTATGCCATGAGGATATATTGGAGAAAGACGTCAGTAGAGAATTCATTCAAAAGAATAAAAGGTTAGAACGTGAAAAAAAAGAATGGTTGTAGAGATTGGTGTCTAAGAGGATCAGTTTTGTTACTATGGACATAAAACTAGTAGTTGATTTAAGTGAGGTCCTAAAATAGGTCCTGAGCAAAAGGAGAGATTTTTGTTTGGGGATTAAGAAGCAGAGAGCCATTAGTTGATTATCTTTAAAATTCTATTTAGCTTGTTAAATAAAACTGCTGCCATCTGACCTGCAGCATTTTCATTCATAATCTCCCATGCAACCCTTACTAACTGCCTCCTTAGAACTAATCTTAAGGGGAGACTGTTAAGCTACTAAACCTATTGTAGTCCAGTTAGGTAAATTCTTCTTTATTAAGCATCTCTCACACATGCCTGAAGTCCTGTTTCTCAATATCCTCAGTAGTTGCACTGGTGTTGCTTAATGATGGAACCTTCAATACTCTTGAGATCCCATGTCTTAATGGAAATTATTCTGGCTTTGGACTTAAAGAGGATCTTGCCCCTAATCCCACATCTTCCATTTAATAATTTGGGCCTCAGTTTCCTAATTTGTAAAATGAAGGGGTTGGAAAAGATGATTTTTTAAGGTCCCTTATTATTTGATATCTGAGCCTACGGTCCCTATCAACTTTAACCATCTGAAAATGCTCCTAGATATTTGGGGTAAGGTCTATAGTTTGTTCTTTTTTAGTATGTTAACCCTGCCTTAATTATTAGTGGCTTTTTTTTTTAAGCTGTAGAAACTATTCTCATATATAGAGGAAGCTGCTGGAGGCTTAGAGAGACATGCTCATAGCTAATAAGTAATAGATTTAGTCCTGAGCCCCTTTCGTGTCTAGTTCTTGGCTATATATAATGTCTTTTTGCAAATGATCTCAAATTGAAGTTTACCAGGGAAGTGGAAGGGTGGAGTTCCTTATGTGTGGGAGTGCTGAGCCAAGCGTCTGCTTGAGTAAATCTCCCCCTTCCCCCTAGAATCTGAGCCACCACCCACAAAGAGCAGAGCCAAAGGGGTGAATCATCACAGCTGCCCCAGTGCCTTCAGTGACAGATTGAAACCTCCCTGGGCTTTGGGACTTTGCTCACTGAGGCCGGTGCTCCCCTGCCCAGAGCTTTGCCTGCTGAACGGGAATAGCCACTGTTCGCATTGCCCCCTGTAGTCACAAACCCGTCTCATCTGATTTTTAAAATTTCATAGGTGCTTAATACCACTTTACCCACTGATTTGCATACCCAAGTCATCCTGCTTCTGTATATTTATCAGAATGAAACAGGAACGATTAGTAATAATAAATCTCATATTCATTTACTTACCAGTTTATTCTTTGTCATGGGTGGCCATCTTGGTCCAGTGAGGCTCTCTTGTGGGCTTCTTAGTTCCAAGAAAGTGCCCTGGGCACCAGAACAAGTCAGTGAAATGTGTATTGACTAACTGGGCAGGGAGGTGGGGGTGAAATAGTGAGAGTTGGTGTCTGGAACAACTGCTCACCTGAGGTAGCTAGGGATCAAGTGGAGGGTTCAAAGTGGAGTTCAAATCCAGCCTCAGAGGCTTCCTTGATGTGTGACCCCAGGCAAGTCATTTTACCTTTTCCAGTATCAGTTTCCTCTTCTGTAAAATGGGCATAATAATAGCACCTACCTACCCCTGGGTTATTGTTAGGATCATTTGAGATAACACTATGGAGTGCTTTCCAGCATTAAAGCACTTAAATACTGTCCTTTTCCTCCTCCTCCTCTTCCTCTCCTCCCCCTTCTCCCCATAACCTTCTGATAAGAGGTACCTTACTGTTCTAAGTCTTAACTTCCTCAGCAGCAAAATGGGGATAATAGCACCTACCTTAGTTATGGTTATCAAATGAGATAATAAAGGCCATTCCAGAAGTCCCAGTGCAGTTTTAAAGTTTTTTAAAGCTAGTGAAACTTAAACATGCACGAAGACTTTTGTGACACTTGGTATCTGTAAAGTGCTTTGCAAACCTGAGTCATATAAGTATGAGCTGTGATGATGATGATGACATTGTATTGTTGTTATTACTGTTAGACTGAATGCCCTGAAAAATGGCAACGGTCTCTCTTGTTGGATAGTATTTTCCCATCACACAAATAGAAATTGAAAACACCAGGGGCAAACTTTTATTAAGTGCCTACCTACCATCCTACCATGTGAAGGGAACAGCCCTGGGAGAGTTAGAAAGATAAATAAGAAAGTGTTGTCCCTGATATCTGGAAGTCTAGTTAGGACTTAGCCAGCATCCATTATTTTATGTGTGTGAGTGTTTCCTCTGGGGATATAGACCCTAACCTCCTGAAGGTGCCTCTTCCCGAGTTGGGGTGACTTCCCCCCCCCCCCTTGCCTTCTTCCTCATCTTTCCTCTTCCTTTCCCTTCCTCCCTCCAATGTTTATCACCTGGTAGCCAAGCCTCTCCACGCTCAGCTTGGCTGCTCCTGAGAACACAAGGTCCTGAGGCTTTTTCATCTTGGTAGGTCCTAAGATCATAAGATGCAGAACTGAAAAGGATTTAGTCTGCCTACCTTATTTTACAGATGGGGAAACTGGGTTACGGATTAGTTAAGAGATTTGCCTGAGGCCTCAGAAAAGCAGTAATAGAGCTAGTGTTCTGCCTTTTCTACTACACTAAACTGCTGGCTCTTGGCTCAGCTTTCCTGGTCTCTGAGAACCCAGGGGCACATCCATTGCTGGACTTTAGGGGAGGCAGACACATAACTAATACAAAAATAACAGTGACCCTAAGTGGTAAGTGCCTAGGGAAGATAGATCTTAAAGTCACTAATATAAAGCAGAATGTAAGTGCATACAAGAAGTTAAAACCAAGATGGTGTGATAGATTGCAGGAAGGGGAGGGAAACCTGGGATTATTTGGGAAGAATTCTTGGCAGAATTGATCTTTGAAATGGGCCTTGAAGGAAAGGAGTAGCATCTGAATGGGTCAGGAGAGGAGATGAGGCATTCCAGGCCTTGTTTCCTAAACATGAAAATGTGGCTGCCTCTTTGCTTTAGGCCTTTCTCTCCAAGAGTAAATTATGGGGAAGAAATTAATTTGCCCTTGATCAGCTTTCATCTTTAACAAATGATGACTCTGTTGTCTTCCTAGAATGCAGAGCGTTTTTATGTATGGAGGGGAGATGTTTGAGAAATAGCTTTTTAAGTGTGATAGCCTTAAGATTCTGCCTGTTTATAGCTACTTGGTTTTTGGAGTCTAACAATTGTCTGTTGAGCTGATGAAAAGTAAGGAAGAGTTGTTTTATAGAATTATATAGAATCAGTTTTGGGTGAGTGACTGAAAATTCAATTTAGTCCTTCCCATTCTGTGAGGTTAGCTTTTCTTATGGATATCAGGTACTTTAGATAACATGTTAAAGTCTTTCTAAAGAAAGTGAATTTTTTTCTTTTAAAAAGAACGTTGAGGCAGTTAGGTGGTACAGTTGGAGAGACGACTGGCCCTGGGTTCAGGAGGACCTGTGTTCAAATCCGGCCTTAGACACATAACGCTCACTAACTATGTGACTCTGGGCAAGTCACTTAACCCCAGTTGCCTCACCAAAAATAAATAAATAAATACATGAAAAGAGTATCATCCCAGAGAATTTTATCTTAGGCCTTTCTGAGGGGTGTAATATACCAACCACATGAATGAAATATGTTAATTCTGTTTGATCTGATGCTAGGATTTAAATTTATTCAAGTAAAGAATCTCAGGGGACAGCTTGGTGGTGAAGTGGATAGAGTGTCGACCCTGGAGTGTGGAAGATCTGAGTTCAGATGTTACCTCAGACACTTATTAGCTGTGTGACCCTGGGCAAGTCACTTACCCCTCATTGCCTCAGTTTCCTCATCTGTAAAATGAGCTGGAGAAGGAAATGGCAATCCACTCTAGTATCTGCCGAAAAAACCCAAATGGTGTCATGACTGAAGTGACTCAATAACAACAAAAAGAATCTTAGCCATTTATGCTTAGGCATGTTAATTTCAGTGCATCTTACATTGAAAGTAATTTTCTTTTCATCTGATTTTCTGTGTGTTACAAATAACAGATTTTGCATTGAAATTCGATTAGTAAATGTTTGTAATGGGGGAGCGGGAGAGAATAACTTGGCCAAGGTAAAAAGGAGAATAAATTGAGGTGGAATTTGAACCCAGTTCCTGTTTCCGAATCGAAGGCTCTTTTTCATTGTACCTCTCACGTCTGAAGTGTACTAGAAACAGTTTCTGTGGGTATTTATTTAGCCAAAAGCAATATCTGGGGCCCCTTTCCCCTATTTTCCTGTGGGGCCCAAGTTTGGTTGTAGTTGACATCTTAGACCAAGTAAATGGCATTTATAATTGAGAACTCAAAATATTCCCAAATGGTTAGTTCTGGTCAGGTGTGCTGATGGGTGTGTTCTGCAGAATTTGGGACAGGCCTTGTAAACTTGTTTTACAGACAGCTGAGATGTTGAACTATTTAATAGGGGCAATATCTGTTACAAAAAAAAAAAAAAGAAAGAAATTTGGCCCTAATTCTTGGCACTTCCAGAACCATAGTCATTTTCATATAATCTGTATTTACTCTGAGATTTCCACATATTATTTGGGTTAACCCAATTTCACTTGGAGCTTAGATGATTTGTCTTAGAACTTTGTGGTTCATAGAATAACCAGGGGTCTTCCATTTGGCAGTTTTGTTTGTGGCCTTTCCTTTAAAAAATAAGATGCAAAACACAGCAATCCTGGTCAGATTATAGGCATTTTCATTGCTCTATCTTTCCTTAAGATTTGACTTGTTAACCGAATTGCTTCTGTTTTCTTCAGCATCTCCAGCTTCCACAAAGACGGGCCAAGCAGGGAGTTTGTCCGGCAGCCCGAAACCTTTCTCTCCACAAGCTTCAACCCCTCTCCCAGCAGCCAAGTCAGAGAGAGCCGCCACTCCTGGAAGCATTCTGAATCTGAACCTCGGTCAGTTCCAGCCTTCCCATGCCGTGTGGTGGGATGATTGTATGTATGCGTGCGTGTTGTGTTCAAGGAAAGAACCAAAGCCAAGTCTCATCTTCCTCTGTACCATCTTTGTTTAGTGTTGCTGGATTGGGAATGGAATTTAGAGGTACTAAGAAAAGAATGAATGAAAAAGATGTCCCTTAACACTTCTCACACAGTCAAGGCAAGCGTTAGAGAGTGGGGAAGGGGAGTAAGCATTTATTAAGCACCTGCGGTGTGCCAGGCACTGTGCTAAGTGCTTTACAAATATTATCTCATCACATGAACTCATTTGCTTGGTCCTGAGGAATCCAAGAATCATAAACTAAAACCATTTTCTTAGCATGATAGAGCCTATTTGAATTGTGATTGTTTTGTTTTTTTTATATATATACACACATATATACATATATATTTTTTTTTTATTTGGTGAGGTGATTGGGGTTAAGTGACTTGCCTAGAGTCACACAACTAGTAAGTGTCAAGTGTTTGGTCTGAAGCCTGATTTGAACTCAGGTACTCCTGACTCCAGGGCAGGTGCTCTATCCACTGTGCCACCTAGCTGCCCCTGAATTGTGATTGTTGCTTGCATGATTTTAAGTGATAATCTAGTCCTTCCTTTAATTTATGGAGGAACTCCTCTGTGAGCTCTAGCAGGGAGGGATTTGAATTGTTCTGGGTCACGCATCCAGTGAATTGGAAGAGTCAGGATGAGAATTCAGATCTTTTGTCTGTTCCTCTTTCTAAGATATCACTTAGATCTAAATCTTATCTCTTGGTGGGGCATCACTGCTATCATCTGAAAATGAATGTGGTTGCCTTGTTGTCTAAGAATAACTGTCTTACGATTCTATACTCGAATAAATAGGGATCTTTCCGGCCAGGTTTAGAAAACCCTCATTTTCCTGACAGTGTTATTTCTGCCAACCCACTGTGATTCCCACTCTTTTCTATTTTTTGTCCAACTAAAGAAAAGGCCGTGGTGGGGTGGAAGAACACCCACGCTGATGTTTTTTCTGTACCAGTTGTGTGGTAGGAGCAGGTTCCTGTGGTCCTTTGCCACCTGTGACTCAGTGGGCCTTTTCATCAGGATAGAAGCCATATTGGGAGTGAAAGATTTTCTTTTTGTCCTTTAGACAGGTGGGAGGCCCATCTGAACCACAGAGGCCAAAGACTCTTTGGTTTGGCAACACTTCTGGATTTCCTGTAATGATTGATTTGCCTTTGAAGGTTTTGTTGGGTAGGGGGACTGCCTGTTGAGTTGCTGTTCAGTTCAGTTTTTGAATTGATTTGCAGTCTAGATTGGCATTCCAGAATAAGAATGTTTACACACATACACACATTTTACTTATCTATATCTCTCTATAGACACATAGACATATACACATACATATGTGTTTGCATATTATATATGTATGTTTATAAATAGATGTATATGTATATGTATAAGTATATATGTATGCATGTATATGTGAAATGGGTAGAATGATTATTTTTTATTCCGATTTTACAGCTAAGGACACTGAGGCAGAGGGAGGTCATAGGTTCTTAACAATTATCTAGCCCCAGACCCCTCATTTGACAAAGGAGGACTGTGAGGCTCAGAGAGGTGGATTGATTTGTACTAAGAGGCACAGCCCAGGGTTTGAGCAGACACTTGCTAATTCCAGATTCTACAGTCTTTCTGCCTCATGATAAAACTTTCTTCTTTGGAGTAAGTTGTTTAAGGCATGTAAGTGGTGAGGAAGGGCTAAAACTCGGGTCTTCTGACTTTAAGGCAAAGGTGCTCTCTCTTCTGCCATACTACAGACCTCTCATTGGTGACCATTCTACAGTGGACTTGGACGTACTATGGGAGGGGTTTGATAAAATCTCTTGGGTAGCTGGGAGAGACCCCAGGTAATCATCTAGGGGGTCCCTAGCAAGTCCCAGGGTGGTGACCCTAGTTTCCTTAATGTACCAGACCAGAGAGACAGGCAAGGAAACTTCAGAAGGGAGGCTGGTGGTACACCAGATAATGTATCTGACTGTCAATCAGCAAGTCTCAGGTTAAGTTCTCACGCATCAGAACAGGCAGCAAGGAGCATTAGAGTGAGCCGTGGAACCCTGGCCCTGCTACATGTGACCTGGGGACAGTTATTTCCCCTCTTTGAGGACTCAGTTTTTTCCTCTGTAACATGATGGATGTGGGTGGGGTAGGAGAGATGGGCTAGGATACCTGGGTTCTAGTTCTGATTCCATCTCTGGTATGACCTTGGGCAGATCTCTTCTTTTCTGTGGGTCTCAGTTTGCTTCTCTATACAGTAATGGGATTGGCTCAGATCTCCAAGGGTATCCTCTGCAGCTGATGGTTCAGTGCATAGAGAGTGCAGGTCATAGGCAGAAAGGCCTGAGTTCAGATCCATCCTCAGACATTTACTAGTTCTGCAACCCCTTTGGGCAAATCACTTAATTTCTGTTCACTTCAGTTTCCTTATCTGTAAAATGGGTGTAATGATAGCACCCGCCTCCCAAAGTTGTTTTGAAGATCAAACGAGATAATGTTTGTTAAAAAGTACTTAACACGTAGTAGGCATTCTATAAATGCTTATTCCCTTCTCCCTTTTCTCCATCCCTGTTATTCAGTGGTTACCATATAAATGAACTTTTTTATTTTTAATTTTTGTAAGTGACTGTAATATGGAACAAAATTAATCTTTGCTTCCCCGTGGTCTGTTTCTAATCTGGCTTCTTATCTTGTAGCTGTTTACCTTTAGTTAAACTAAACTCAGGAGTTCATTAGCACTGTGATCAAAAGTTGCCTTTTCTGCCCTGAGAGCCTGTAGGGGTTGCTGACCTTAAGTGAATGGAATGTGGTTTAGTCCTGTAAATTCTCCTGGGTTTGTTCATCTGCTGTTCCAGGAAGACTTTTCATTGACCTGTTGAAAAAGCAAGACCCTTGAGGCAGGGATGGCTTTTTCTGGTTTGTTAGGTGAGTCTTCCAGACCTTCAGCTGGATGTAGAGCCTGAAGATAACCTTCCTTTCCTGGTTTCCATCCTGGCCAATGGAGGTAGTCAGGAAGAGCTCTGGAGAACAGTGCATTGATGGGTAGGACTCTCTCTGTCAGTGGTCTCCTTGGATAGCAGGCTTATTCTCTAAACCAGCTGTTGTACTCCTTGGTCATCTCCTATCATGAAGCCTTGGAGCTTTCTCCGGAGTGCAGATGTTGTGGGTGGGGCTGGAAGAGGTGTGTTCTGAAGTTCTCTGTTCCCACTTGGAATGGAAGCTGGACTGATCACTGTTCAATAAGAATGAAATGGTTGGCAATAGGGGCTTGACCCCAAAGTGTCAGGGTCATATGTGTGTTCCAGAGAGAATAGCGTTAGGGAATTGCTGATTAATTGATTAGAAGAGGCAGCAGCTGAAAGGGAAAACTTGGCAAGGGGGAGGAGGAAGTCCTGGCATGTTCCAAGTTGGGGGTGGGGGGGAAGAACTTCTGGAAAGATTATCCTTGAGAGAGTCTTGACTGGGGAACTTAAGAAGCTTTCTTTTTGCCTGCTTCTACAGGTAGATGCATTTGGGAGGCTTTGGAACAATGAATGTAATAGAATAATAACAATAGCAACAATCAGAATGATAGCTTGCATTCCTATGCACCTTAAAGTTTGCAAAGTGAATTGCAAATATTGTCTCATTTGATTCTCACAATATGGAGGTAGGTGCTCTTATTCCCATGTTACAGATGAGGAAACTGTGGTAGACAAAGCTGGGAGGTAGGAGATGAAACTGAGGTAGACTGAAGTTGCTTGCCCAGTCACACAGTTTATAAGTGTCTGAGGCTGAGTTTGAACTCAGATCTTCGTGACTCCAAGTCTGTTGTGACATCTAGCTGCCTCGGTTTCCTTACTGCTGGGGGAATCCTTTCCCTCGGGACGTGTCAGTCACTTCCCTTCCATTTTTTGTGATTTTTCCTAAAATGATGTAGCTTTTTTGTATTTCAGGTTTAAGTCAAAAGTTCACTCCTAAAATAGAGTTTGCTATTCCTGATGAATGCTCTTCAGCAAATGTCTTCTGCTAATTTAAAACTATTAAGTTTCCTAAAGGTCAGAATATCCTTTATAATGAAATGTATTATGAGTTATATGAATTAGGGAAGACTTTTTCTATGGGAAGAGGGGAGATTAATGATGAAGTAATGATAACAAAACTAGCTCACATTCTTGTAGCATTTTAGGGTTATAAAGCACTTTCATCATGATGCACACCTTCATGAGAGGAAGTGTGATGTAATGGTAAGGGTGCTGGAATGGGAGTTAGGACCCGATGTGTGACCTCCAGCCAATTAATTAACTTCTCTGGGTCTTATTTTCCTCATCTGTAAAAATGAAAGTATTGGCCTTGATGACTTCTGAGGTCCATCCTGCTCTCAATCTAATTAGGTCCTCTGACTCTGGGAATGTAGAATCTGATATCTTCCGAACAAGCCAGCGGCCTAAGTGGAGAGAGGGTGCCCATGAGGTGGCAAAGAGCTTTGCTCAGAGGAGTTTATGGTGAACCAGAGAGGGTGATGGACCACTTTAAGGTTCAGAATCCCCGGTGGTTTTAGAGACGCAGGTGAGCCAGGAGTTTGATTGGGCATAAGGCAGCAGTGAAAATTATAGGCAAGGAACCCTAAGGACAAAGGTTGGGGTGTGTTGAGGGGAGTGGCACTTGGGCCGAGGACTCTTGGGTCATTTGGGGATTAAAGAGAGGCTTCTGCTATGTATTTTTTGTAAATGCCTAAAAGCTCTCTCAAATGCTTGTGCTCCCTGCTTAGAATCCTAGAACCCTGGAACCTGAAGTCCTAGAACATAGGGGGACAAAGCTCACAGGGCCCATAGAACATTGGCTGTTCTAGCTGGCAGAGAACTTAGAACAGAATTCTAGAGCCAGGACCTTAAAGACCATCTGGTCCAGGAATCCATAAGTATGAATGGGGAAAAAAAAATTACACCTTTATTTTCACTAACTTCTAATGGAAACATTTCTTCCAATTATGAAAGTAGGCAGCACCTTTTCTGAGATGAGGTTCATAGGTTTCACCAGGCTGCCGAAGGAGTCTGACTCACAGAAAATTTAAGAAAGTTTGATCTTAGTCCATTTCTCTTATTTTACAGAGAAAAAACTGCATCCCCCTCCAATTTTGCCCAAGGCTACACAGGTAGTGTTTAAACCTGTTTCTCTTAGTTCCTGATTCTCTTTGGATGCTTAGTCCAAGACATCATTCATCTAGCTTCCAAGCTGATCTTTTTTTGGGAGTGGGGAAGGGTACATAGGGAGGGATTAGATGATCAGATCTCTTCTTTGAGAGCCTTGAGAGGTTCTGGAGCGTAGAGAATTCTCCCAGGTAGTAGGTGGAGGAGGGATGGGTGCTGGGGTGGGGCCCTGTTTAAATTAGGGAAAGCCCTGTGGAGGTCTTTGGTAGACAGGACTTTGAGAGGCCCAGATAGAATCTTTCCAGTCTTCTTTCCATCCGGTTTTTACAACATGTTAGAGAATCCTTGGGTAATTGGATGGACTGGGTGGCAACTTGGTTTAGAGCAATGAAGACTATACCAGTAGACTGGAGATCTGGCCGTGGGTCACTCTGACTTTGGGTAGCTCATTTGACATCTACCACTCAATTTCTTCATATATAAAATTGAGGAGTTAGAGTAGGAGGAGTTCTTAACCTGGAGTCTGGAGGAAATTAGATACTGGACCTGGAGTAAGGCAGACCTGAGTTCAAATCCAGCTTTAGATACTTAGTAGCTGTGTGATCCTGGGCAAGTGATCCTTGTCTATAAAATGAGGATAATAATAGCACCTACCTCCAGGGGTGGTTGTGAGCATCAAATGGGATAAATAGGTTAAGTGCTAAGCACAGTGCCTGGCACGTAGTAGATACTTAATAAGTGATTGATTAAATTGTTAAAACTTGTTTGAATTTAAGCACCTTGAAATAAATTTCTCTTGGTAGTTTTTCATGTCTTTGAGATGATGGTACAAATACAGAATATAATTTAATTCTCTAATTCTTGATCTGCTCTAAGTTGATTTTGCTGGAGTTCTTTTATTGGCACCATTGGTACTGAACATTGCTGGTGAAGTTGCACAGTAATTTAAGGTAAAGTAAGTCTATAATAACATGTTTTTCAGATCGGAGCAAGGTGGATATGGACCTGAAAGAACTGAGTGAGTCCGTTCAGCAGCAGGCAGCCCCTGTGCCCCTCATCTCACCCAAAAGGCAGATTCGAAGCCGATTCCAGCTTAACCTTGACAAGACCATAGAGAGTTGCAAAGCACAATTAGGTATGTCCTGGCCGGGGATCAAAATGGCTCTAGGGTGAAGCCTGTTTGTTTTAAGAGCCAGAGGTTAGGTTTTCACTCTTAACAAAAGTCAAGTGAATTTCCTCTGTGGTCATTTATTTGTCAGCCATTGGTTAATAATTATACAAGAAGATAATTTGATCCAAACCAAGGGTGAGTTGTTCTTTCACTGGAAGGTGTTTAATATGCACAGGAAGCTGTCTTCTAGGAAAATTGTTTTTCTTTTTAAAACCTTATCAGCTCAGGGTTTTCCATGCCAGTATCTTAGCAACAGTGTGTATTTGGCATTGAATGCCATGCTTTTGCTCAGTCCTCGGCTTCCAGTCTGGTCTGTTTATTAGGCCCTGAATCTGCCTCAGGGATATATGGGGTGTTCGGGGAGGACTAGCACCTCTGGTGGGAGGGCTTGCCCAGCCCTTTGCAGGGCTGCTCGTCTATCTTTGGTGTCCACCTGTCACCCAGCCCTCACTTGTAGCTCCAAGAAGTTGTAGCACATGAATGACACCCTGGGAAAACCATCTCAGCAGAGGGGCTAACCCTGGTTGAGGGTAACCGATAAGCCTCGAATTCATCAGTGAGTTAGGGGGATGTCCACCTCAAGCATGTGAAGACTTCCCCCAGTGGAATGGGAGAATGAGAACAGTTTATTCCAGTGGCCATGAAGGCGGCTGAAGCAGGTGCAGTGGAGCACTTAGAGCTTGGTCAGACATCAGAGACACCAAGGTCATCCACTTCATCCTGGGCTGTTGCCAGTCTTCTCGACTTTTGGCCTGCCACTGGACTTCGATGACTTTGGAAGAGAGAATGAAGCTGATGACTTGGCACAACTCTGCCTCACTTAAATCCAATTCACAAACAAGTCAGGGCATCTGTGTCACTGGTCTTTGAAAATAAGGATGAACAAGTCTTCCCCAGTATTTTCCTGCCACACTTCAACAAATGAGCAGAAGTGTGGTGTGGTGGATAGAGTGCTGGCTGTGGGATGAGGAAGACGTGGTTTCAGGCCATGCGTCTGATACAGCTCTGGGACCAGGGACGGGTCACGTAATCTCCATGAGCTTCAGTTTCCTCATCTGTAAAATGAGAAGGTGGGGAGGTTAGACTAGGCTGCTTCTAAGGTCTCTTCCAGTCCTTAATCTAAAATCTTAGTGCTTGGAGTTAAGGAGATCTGGGTTCAGTTCCCAGCCCTGCCACCTTGTAACCTGTATGACCTTGGGCAACTTGACCCACTGGGCTTCCATTTCCTTGGCTGTAAAATGGGGGTGGGGCATTGGACTGGATTAGTGGGTCATCAGGTATTAACCACCTATAGTATGCTAGGCACTGAGAACAAGTAGAAAAAATGGAACAATCCCTCTTGGGAAAAGTGCTTACATTCTAATGAGGGAGATGATAAGGATATATATGAATGCAGATACAGCCTAAATATACAGTGATTAAATACCTGTGGTTAAATCCAAGGTAGTTAGGGAGGCCATTAGCAGTTGTATCAAGATGCAGAAGATGGCTTGAGCTGCGTCTTAAAGAAACAGAAGTTCTCTAAATATCCTCTTAAGGTTTCTTAGAGCCCTGATCCAGTGGCTACACAGTGTTTACCCCTTATTCTTTTCTCTCCCGCTGCCAGCCACCAACCTGCTTTGTGCCAGTTCCATCTTTTCCTGCTTTCTCTTCCCTCTTTTCTCCAAACCCAAAATACTTTTCCCCTTAATTGGCCTCTTTAAATCCTACCTATCTTTAAGGTATATCACTCAGTGCTACTTTGGTGGTGAAGCCTTCCCTAACTCTCCCAGGCTGTGGACCCTGAGCTTTCTGTTCTGAGGACCTATAGCTCTTCTTGGGTGCACTGTATAGGTTACAGGAATCAATCATATATTATCCTGTTTTGTTATTTAATGAAGTCCTGTTTGTCCAGCTAGACATAAACACTTTTGCAAAAATATCAAGACACATATTAATTTAAAAAAAAAATTATTTTTAGCATTCATTTAAAAACATTATTGGGTTTCAAATTCCCTCTCTCTTTCCCTACTGATTAATAAGGCAAGCAATATGATAGCAAATATATGTATGAAATCATGCAAAACATATTGGCTACCTCATACTCATTATAATTGATAAGTTGAATCACCTCAAGTCAGTAAGCATTTATTAAGCACTTACTGTGTGCCAGATACTGTAGTTTTATACCTGATAGGTACTCAGTGAAGAGTTCTTGAATCTGTGACTAGAAAAGTATTAGGGCTAATAGTGTAGAACTTTATTCATGTGCTCCAGAATGGGTCTAGAATGAGGATGAACATTGGATGCATATGGGCTAAAGGGAGACATCATCATGGTGGTTATAAGGAAACTCCCATCCCTTTTCTGACACTTATAGGCTCACAGAACAGCCAGAGTAAGCCAGGAGGCTTGGGTTCTGTCCTTAACCCACTCTGTGACCTTCAGTAAGTCACATCCCTTCTGTTGGCTATGCAAACCTAACAAATCACTTCCCTTTTCTGAACCTCAGTTTCTCTCCCTGTAAAATGAGAGGTTTAAGCTAGATGATCAGTAGAATTTCTTATAGTGCCTAAGCTTTATGATTCTTAGATGTATATAAATCAGTAAATCAACAAGATTTTATCAGGCACCTACTATGTGATAAACACTGGGGATAATAATAATAATGATGACGATAATGATAGCTAGCATTCATATAGTCTTTTAAGGTTACTTTACAAATATTATCTCATTTGATCCTCTCAACAACCCTGGAAGACAGGTGCTGTTATTGTCTCCATTTTATAGATGAAGAAACTGACATTGAGCAAGATTAAGTGACTTGCTTGGTGTTGTACAGCTAGTAAGTGTCTGAGGCAGGATTTGAACTTGGGTCTTCTGAATCCAAGGCCAACATTCTACTCTACCACCCAGCTGTATATAGATAAATAGAATGAGATGATTCCAACTCTCAAGGATTCTCAACATTCAGACAGAGGAGATAGGTATACATGTAAGTATATATGGAATATAGTTTTACAGAGGGCATTCTTTCTAGCAACACTGTAAGGTGGGTAGTACTTGTAGTATTCTGTTTCTTTTTTGTTTTGTTTTGTTTTGTTTGTTTTTGTTCTTTGCTGAGGCAGTTGAGGTTAAGTGACTTGCCCGGGGTCACACAGCTAGTAAGTGTCACTTGTCTGAGGTCAGATTTCAAAGTATTTCGTTTTGCACACGAGAAAACCCAAGATTTCGAGAAAGGAAGAGAGTTAGGAGTAAAGGAAGAGAGTTGCTTGTGAGTAAAGTTGATAAAGTTGAGAAGACTCAGACATGGGCAACCAGGTTGTTGCAGGGCCTTGGGTCCATGCCATAGGGAGATTGGTGGAGGAAATTGGGCATGTTTAGCTTGGAGGAGACTCCAAGGACCATCAGTCTTGCAGAACTCTTATGTGAAGGAGAGATAAAAGTTCTGTTTGGCTTCAGAGATCGAAACTAGGAGCAATGGGTGAATGTTGTAAAAAGACCGTTTGGGGCTTGATGTTAAGGAAAGCTTCCTAATTATCAGAGTTACCCAAAAGTGGAATGGATGCCTTGGAAGTTGGAGGGTTTTGCTTCTTGGAGGTCCTCCAGCAGAAACTAGATGACCACTTGTCAAGTATGTATTGGTGGATTTTTTTTTGTCTTTTTACATTTCTATTTTATTTTCAGTTCTAAATTCTCTCTCTTCCTCCTTCCCCTTTCCCATTCAAGAAGGGAAGAAAAACAAAACTCATTGCAAATATTTAGAGTCATATAAGACAAATTCTTCTTGCATTAACTGTGTTCAAAAAAAAAAGAAAGAAGAAAATGTGCTTCCATCTTTTCTCTGGGTCCATCACTTTTCTGTCTGGAGGTGGATAGCCTATTTCATCATGAGTCTTTTGGAATTGTGGTTGGTTGTTGTATTGATCAGTTACTAAATCTTTCAAAGTTTTTTTGTCTTTACAGTGTTGTTATTACATAAATTATTATCCTGACTCTATTCACTTCACTTTGCATCAGTTCATACAAGTCCTCCCAGGTTTTTTTTTGAAACTTAAGGGGATTTCTTTCAGGTATGGGTCGAGGTAGTTAGCTGCCAAGATGCCTTTCATCTCTCAAATTCTGTGATGCCGTGACTTGAATCCAAGACCTGAGTTCACTGTTCTTATTACATCATGCTGCCTATTCATAATAAGAGTCTGGTTTCTTTTTTAATGTTTGACATGGAAAATGGTTGCATGGTGGTCCTTCTCTTGTGAGGTGTCTTTCTCTTCGTTAATGAATACAGGACTCACTGGTTTTTCTCTTTCCTGTTTAGGAATAAATGAAATCTCGGAGGATGTTTATACAGCAGTAGAGCACAGTGATTCGGAAGATTCAGAGAAATCGGACTCGAGTGATAGCGAATATATAAGTGATGATGAGCAGAAAACTAAGATTGAACAGGAGGAGGCAGAGGACAAGGAAAGTAGCCGGACGGACAAAGATTCGGCTGCCTTGAAAAAAAAGCCTAAACCTCCCACTCCAGTGGAAATCAAAGAGGATTTAAAAAGCACATCTCCCCCCCCTGAAAAATCAGACCCTCTGGTCAAAGAAAAGTCCACTACAGATCCTGAGAAGGATTTTTCAGAAAAAGTCAAGACTTTGCCCCATCCCGTGAAAGAGAAAGTTAAAGGCAAAGATGAGACAGATTCCCCTACGGTACATTTAGGTCTGGACTCTGATTCAGAGAGCGAACTTGTCATAGATCTTGGAGAAGATCACTCTGGGAGAGAGGGACGGAAGAGCAAGAAGGAGTCCAAGGAGCCACCTGCTAAACAAGAAGGTGAGTTATGTCAGTCTCAGGAGGTTCTAATTTGGTATCTTGCCACCATCTTGTACCTTGGGGTTATTTAATTCAGTTTGATTCATCAGATATTTGGTAAATGCTGTGTGCAAGGCATTGTGTTCTAGGTGCTGGGAATACTTAAGGATGAATTCCTCCCTTCCCTCAGTGAAGTGGTGCATTGGCCCTCACGTCAGGAAGATCTGAGTTCAAATCTGGCCTTAGACACTTACTAGCTGTGGGACATAGGGCAAGTCATTTAACCTTTGTCTGACTTAGTTTCCTCAACTGCAAAATGGGAGTAGTATTAGTACCTACTTCATAGAGTTGTTGTTGTGAGGATCAAATGAGATAATATAAAATGCTTAGCATAGAGGCTGGCATATAGTAGGGGCTTAATAAGTGGTTGTTCCCTTTCCCCCTTCTCCTCGCGGAACTTATTTTCTTTTTCTTTCTTTCTTTTTTTTTTTGGGTGAGGCAGTGAGGTGAGGTGACTTACCCAGAATCACACAGCTAGTATCAAGTATCTGAGGCCACATTTGAACTCGGGTCTTCCTGAATCCAGGGCTGGTGCTCTGTCCACTGCACCACCTAGCTGCCCCAAGGAACTTATTTTCTACTAGGGATAGACAGATAGAGATGAATAGATAGATAAGATGGACCATTTATTATGTGCCAGACACTGTGCTAAATGCTGGGAATACAAAAATAACAATAAAATGGCACCTCCTTTCAAGTATCTCAAGTTCTAATAGAGGAAGATAAAATATAAAGAGGAGCTGGAGAGTTTGGGGGAGAGTAAGGCAGCTGGTAGAGAGGTAGAACATCATTACTACACACTCTTCACAAAATGGCGACCTTGGCTAGGGACATCTAGGCTCACCGGCTGGTGAGGACTCAGGATGGAGTCATCCCTAAGTGGGCAAGGCAGCTGGTGGGGAGGTGGAACAGTGAGTGAGTCGAGTAGGAAGATATCATATGTACGGAGATAATTAAATATGATGAAGAGGGGAATTCGTTCAGACATGGGGGACTACTTATGCATGGGCATGGAGGCAGGAGATGGTATGTTATGTGGAGGGGAACAGCTCCGAGGTGAGATTGACTAGAACCGAGAGTGCATGAAGAGGAGTGTTATGAAATTAGACCACTAAGGTTAGGAGTGAACTATATTCTGGACCCAAGCTAATGATGTTGTGTTTTACCTTTGAGGCAGTAGAGAGCCACTGGAGATTTTTGAGTGGAGGAGCAAACTGGATACGCTTTTGTTTTAAGAATAACAATTGATAGCTATGTAGGGAATGGATAGGAGAGGGGAAGGGACTGGACTCTAGGAGACTATTGCACTCGTCCAGTGAGATGTTACCACTAGGGTTGAGAAAAAGGGTCAGATACTCGAGATGTTTTAATGGTGGAGTTACCTCCTTCAATCCTCACTCTAGCCCTGTGAGGGAGGGAAGGCAGCTCTTATCTTCATTTTTGTAGATGAGGAAATTGAGGCTCAGAATGGTTACTTTGCCTGAAGTCACACAGCTAGTCACAGAGTGGCTCAAATTGTAGATCTGGAAAGGGCCTCACAGATCATGTAGCCCAACCCCGCCATTTTACTGATGGGGTAATTGAGCAAGACTGAACTAGGCCTGGAGCCAAGGCTCCATCCACCCAGCCAGAAAGGTCATCAGTTATTTTTAACCTGTATCCACAGTTTTTGTTCTGATCGCATAGAAATTTGTCCCTTAGCAGCATTCTAATTGTTTTTGTCTGCCCTTTAACCGTGTCCCCAGTCAGAGTGCATTCCCTCAGAAGTAAAGTATAAAGGGCATGTGTCCTTCTGTTGTTTCCCACCCCATATTTAAACACGTTAAAGATTTCCTTGCTGTTTGTAATTTTCAGCTTCTGTGTCCTTTTCATCCTCTTAAAAATCACTGATCTGAGGAACATCAACAAACACGAGCATTTCCATATACAAAGAACAGAAAAAGAGGGTTGTGTATACAGCCATGAGTATTACATACATCATATTTTTGAAAAGTATGGGTGTTCCAAAAATCTTAGTGCACTTTAAAGTTATATATAGCTTAATAGGTTGCTCTGTTCCCTTCTGAACTTCTTTCTTCTTTCTTGTGTATTTGAAAATTATTTTTTTTTAACACTTTTTTTTTCTCCTTCTTTCTTGGAGTGGTCATCACAGCCCCACTCTTCCCCCCTTCCCCCTTCAAAAAATGATAGCTTTCACTTGTAACAAATAAATATAGACAAGTCCACCAAATTTACACGTTGTTGGTGTCTGGAAATGTAAGCCTTCACTTCTCTGTTGATT
The DNA here is from genome assembly GCF_900497805.2 of Vombatus ursinus. Classification (NCBI taxonomy): domain Eukaryota; kingdom Metazoa; phylum Chordata; class Mammalia; order Diprotodontia; family Vombatidae; genus Vombatus; species Vombatus ursinus. Next base: position 26,585,324 of record NW_020940358.1, read on the forward strand.
GGTCTGAAGCTGCGTTATCAACCTAAGTCCTCCTCACAAGTTGTGATTGGTTACTGATTCTTGGGTTTTTTGAGGTTGTTTTCCTTTACCTGATCATAGTCAATGTGTAAATTGTTCTCCATATTTCATTGGTGTCAGTTCATGGTAATTCTGTAGAGAATCGTTTGGACAGGGGAGAGATTGGAAGCTAGGAGACCGCTTAGGAGGCCATCTGGCCAGATGGCACTTTGGAACACTCTTAGCAAACCTTGATGAATTTCAACATCAATTTCATTTACTTTAGCACAGTGACCCTGGCACACAATGAGTGCTTAATAATAGATTTATCTGTATTTATCTACCTGTTTACTCCAAGGCATCAGGCAGGGCTCGGGTTGTAAGGTAAGGGGCCTTAAGCGTGGTGTCCTCAAGAACCTTTCTCTATGGTCAAAACTATTTTCGCAAAAGCGCTAGTACATTTTAATTTTGAGTATGGCAAATATCTTTAGGTAAAACCCACATAAACAATAGATCTTTGGTGGGGGTGGGACAGGGTGGTCCTCAGGAATATTTAAGGGTGTAAAGGAGTCCTGAAACCAAAAAGTTTGACAGCTACTGGACTAGAACATGGACTTTCTCACTTGGAAGTGACCTTGGAACAAGAGTTCTAGAAGCCGATACTCAGAGAGTATCTTGCTCAATATCTGCCTTTTAGAGGTGTAGCCCAGAGAGGCCAAGTGATTTGCTCAAGGACACACAGATGTGTACCGTGATTGCTGACTCCAAGTTTATCACTCTTTCCACTAGGTCACAATGCTTCTTTATTTTTTTGTAAAGGCAATTGAGACTAACCTTTAGAAAGAAGTCTGGATGACTGAATAGATCTTGGGGCAGAATAATGTGAAGAGGCCTGTTAAAAAAAGGCTCCTGAGATTTTTGGTATGATAAACTGAGTTCAGTCACAGCTGGTGTTGTTCTGCGGAATTGACGGAGTGGGTTCTAGGTCACTGGTTGATGATGATGAAAATGATACCACCACCACCACCACCACCACCACCACCCATTTATACACCACACCACCACCACTACTACCACCCACTTACATAACACTTAACACTGAACATACATACGTCACCCCCCATTTATATAGCACCAATAATACCAACAACACCTAACATTTATATAACACCAGTTCTGGCCAGAACTTCTAAGGGTCTTCCCCTCCCAGATTTTTGTGTGTGTGTGATGATAAATTGGGCCATCTTTTGTCTCAATTCTTACCAGACCTTTAGTTTAGAAAGACCAAGGTCACCCACTGCATTCTGGACCATTGCCTTTTGTCCTGCTACTGGACTTCTGTGAGTCTGGAGGAGAGAGTGAGGCTGATGACTTTTCACGTCTCTACCTCACTTAAATCCAATTCATGTGCAAGTCAAGACATCATCCTTGTGATGTCATTGGTTCTCTTTGAGAATAAGGGACAAACAATATAACACCTAACATTTATGTAATAACAGCAGCTAGCATTTATATGCCATCTAACATTTAAAAAACAACACCTAACATTTATATACCACCATCACCTAATATTTATACTACAATAGCACTACCTAATATTTATACGACAACAACAATGTCAACACCTAACATTAAAACAGTTCTTTAAGGTTTTGCTTGAGGTAGCATTTCATAGTGGATAGAGATTGAAGTGTGGAGCCTCTGGCTGACTGGGGGAGTGGTGTGGTGAGAGGCCACAAAGTCACTTATCAGTTCTCTAGATCAGAAATGTCAAACATGGTGGGCTGCATACAGCCCACAATACTCCTTTGGAACTAGATTAAAATGTAATTGGGAAGTATTTAACAAAATAAATAAAAATGTCATAAAACATAGATAATGTTACATTTTAAAACTAAGTCAAATATGTGGCCTGATTGGTAGAGTAAGTTTATACTTCTGGGAGAGTCCTGTATCAATGAAATCACAGGTCTGGTCTCTGGCCTTTCAAGTTGGTGCATTTGAGTTCCATAACGATTCTGTGGAATATAGATGTGATGGAGATTATTTTCTCCATTTTTCAGATGAAGGGATGGCTCTTTCCTCACCCTGACCAAGCCTTCCCCTTGGTATTGCTCTGTGCCTGAATTGAGGGGAGTAGGCCCGACCCAGTGTGGCCAGTAAATTGTGTAGGACGTAAGTCTCTGTAGGAAGGAGATGAAGAGAAGGAGAGGGTTGTAGGGGGTTCGTATGCCAACCTTTGGTCATCTTGTGTGCTTCTCTGTGAATGGTCAGCACATCCAGTGAGGGGATTGGAAAGAATAGGAATGTGTTTACTGTTGGAGGGATGAGTAATTTGAATCAAATTTTATTGTACTAGGTAACCGAGGAACTTTATTTACTATTCATTATAAGAATAATAACAAGAAATTCAGAATTCCATAGTAGATAGAAAACTGGCTTTAGAGTCAGGAAGAACTGGGTTCATTTTCAGTCTCTGACACACGCTGGCTGTGTGACTCTGGCCCAGTCACTTAACTTCCCAGTGACCCAGGCCATTCTCTAATAATAAATTGCAGAGCAGCTACTGATCTGTGTTGGTAAAGGAAGCTCCTTCACCTGGAGTTTCCTACTCCAAGGAAACCTTATAGGAGGTCACACCTCCCCCCGAAAGGTGACAAGAATCCCAACTACTTTCTGATTACAAAGCCTTTTTTACATGAATTAATCTTGAAATGTTGGGTAGCACTGGATTGGAATTGGAGACTGCCAAGTGCCATGACCCCAGAGAAACACTTGCTTAAGTTCATCCAGCTGGTCAGTGAAGAGCCAGGAGTCTAACTCAGATACTTCTGGCTGACCCCAGCTCAAGTGCTCTTTTGCACTACAAGAACTCTCTTCTCTAAGTTGTAAAAGGCACAGCTATAGAAGAAAGAGCATCTGTTTCCTAACCTATAAAATTCAGTGGTTAGATTAAATGACTTCTCAGTCCCCTTCTATGACTCTGTGATTATTTTAGTGTAGTCTTATTTTTGGATTTTTTGAGGGGAAGAGTCCCACATTTTTATAGGGTTCTGCTATTTTTAGAAGCGATCTTTTTCAATATATATATATTTTTTTACTGAACATTCTTAAGGTGAATAGGGTTAGATTGTACTTTGTCATCACACTTCTGATCATTTTAACTGATTTGGTGGGTGTGAGTTGTGAGCCCTAATGGGGTTAAATTGGTTTTGTAGCTAATGATCAAGAGATCATTAATGAAAAAGGGAAAAAAAATCCTCTTTAAGAGAGTTTTTCTTCCTTTAATCCATCATTCATCCTGCCCTTTCTTTTCTTAAGGCTCTTGTTTATAGACTCCTAGGCCTAGAATCATCTGTATCATCTAGGCCAGTGGTCCTCAAAGTAGGGTTCCTGATAGCCTTTCAGGAAGCTGATGAGGTTAAAACTCTTTTCAGAATAATGCTAAGACGTTTTAATTTTGAATGTATTTAAATATTGATAGATACAACTCAAATAAGCAAGTTCTTTGGGAGGAGAGTCCTCAGTAATTTTTTTAAGATTGTAAAGGGGCCCTGAGCCGAAAAAGTTGAAGAATCACTGATCTAGCAAATGTCTTCTGCCTAATGAATTAATTTACAAGAGAATTACTTTTCCCCAGATGCTTGCCATTCGTATACAAGATGACTGCAGTCATAGACTAACTTGGTTATTTTTGGACCAGGCAGGCTGATGCACGCCAATGGTCTTGCCTGAATCTTTTTTTCTTGTCATTTTCTGCTCTGGGCAGTTGAGGTGAAAGCATCTTATGTGGGGGTGGGTAAAGATAGCTTTAGGATTTACAAGCAAAGGTTGACAGAAGGTGACTCTGGTTATTTTTCCAACTGATCTTTTGTGTGGGTGGGCCAGTCTTTTTTAAGACTCTCGGTTTTCTAAGATGAAGAATATGATTTAAAAAAAAATGCAACTTGTAGAACACAAAAGGAATTATAGGAATTTTTGCATGCTTGAAACTGCATCTGTGGAGTTGCCCTTTCTAGGCCCTTTGAAGAGACTGAAAAAGGGTAATAATATCACATTTGGGGTGGGGCTGGATACAAAACACCACGGTCTGAGAGTGTGTGGGGGGAGGGTCAGGGAGCAGCACTCAGAAGCCTCTGGGTTCAGCAGCAGGATGGTTCTGGCTGGAGATAATAGGGCTGGGCTGCTTGGTGAAGGGAGAGAGAAGGAGGTGTGAGCCACCTTGGAGCAGACCCTGTGTTTGGAAGTGTGCTAGGCCTGTCTCCCTAGTGGTGGTTATCCAGATGTGGTTTTTCAGCCAAACCACAGGGGGAGAACATTTTATCCCAGAAGTCAAAACAGGCAGTTTGCTTCTATTCATCCTCCTTGTCTTCCCAGAAAGAAACATTTAGCTTGCTGAAATCTTCCCTGGATATAATTACATTAATGTTTTTATGGGGGTGATATAAACTTTAAAGGGATGGGCATATTTTTTGTATTAAGTAATTTAATGTCATAAAGATTTAATCACACTTTTTGTTCTTTTGGGAAACCTTATTTCAGTGTTTCTAGAGAAGTGCATGAATTGGCCTGGGTGGTCTTTGTCTCCCCTGATTGTCAATTTTTCAGGAGTATTGCTTATTTTTAGGCCCCCTGCTGTTCAGGATCTCACTATTTTTCTTTTCTGATTGATTTACAGGTATGACAGTTGATAATATTGTACCTTGAATATGCAACTTTGGAATTTAGCAGTTTAGAGTACTAATGGTTAATTATTGGCTCTTTAAAATGAGAGAAATTACAAACACAATTTCAGAACCCTGCAGTTGTTTTCAGGGGCCCCAAAACTATTTTCTTAAGAGTAATACTATCATTTAAGAGTTCTAATTAAATAATAATGTTGCTGTTGTTGACTCGTTTTAAGTTGTCTCCAACTCTCCATGACCCCATTTAGAATTTTCTTGGCAGATATACTGGAGTGGTTTGCCATTTCCTTCTCTAGCTCATTTTACAGATGAGGAACTGAAATAAACAGAGTTAAATGACTTGCCCAGGGTCACACAGTTAGCTAGTGTTTGAGGCCACATTTGAACTCCTGGAAGATGAGTCTTCCCAATTCTAAGCCCAGTGCTCTATCCATTGTGCCACCTGGCTGCCAATAGTAGTAGTAAGCAAAATAAAAGAGCAGCTATAAAATTTTATATGTATAAAATTATATGTTATATATTTATATAAACCAAATTTATATATTAAAATTATTTTTAAAAGTACAGTTTCAGAACCCTACAGTTGTTTGCAGCTTTAACCCTATGGGCCTACGATTCCACTGTGACATTATTCTTTCTTAAAAATGAGCCCGGTGGCCATCTCTGTTGACATTTCCTTCCCAGCCTCCCTTCATACTGGAGTTCTTCTTTAGCTCTGCTTTACCACCAGGCTGGGCTTGTGCTCCCTCACTGCTGACCTCCCCTCCTTTCTACCCTCAGGAATCTTCCCCCTCCTACAGAGCCCAGGTTAAAGGCTGCTGGGCTGTCTTCCTTCCCCCAATCTGCCTCCGCTGGAAAGGGCTCTTTCCAAAACCCTCCTGAGCTCTCTTGGGTGCGTCTCCTCTTGTACTTTGCCCTCCTTTTGCCTTGTATTTTTGTCCTATCCCTCCTACTAGGTTGTGAGAGGTGGAAAGGACCTCAGAGGTCATCTAGTCAGTTAAGCAACCAGCAAGCATTTATTAAGTACCTACTGTGTGCTGGGCACTGTGCTAAGTGGTGGGGATGCAAAAAAAGGCAAATGGGAGCTCTCATTCTGATGGGGGAGACAGAATGCAAGTAACCATACACTTCAGATATATACATGGAAGGTAACGTCAGAGGGAAGGGGGTCCATCCACCTTCCCCATCTTCCAGATGAGGAAACTGAGGCCAAGGCAAGTCAAGCGAATTGCCCAGGATGACACAGGCAGGAAGCATCAGAAGTAGGATTTGAACCCAAGTCCTCTGACCCTACAATTGGTGCTGTTTCCATTGTACTACTGTCCTTCATGGCAGGGATCATGTTATACTTTTTTTTATATCCCACATATTGCCTTGTATACTTGGTGATGGGTAAATGTTGAGGGTAGCTAGGTGGCACCGTGGATAGAGCACCAATACTGGAATCTGGAGGACCTGAATTCAAATTTGGCCTCGGGCAGTTACTATCTGTGTGATACTGGGCAAGTCACTTAACCTTGTTTGCCTCAGTTTCCTCATCTGTCAAATGAGCTGGAGAAGGAAATGGCAAACCACTTCAGTATCTTTGTCAAGAAAACCCCAAATGGGGTCACAAAGTCTATTGCCATTTCAGTGAATAAAGAGTAAGTTGGAAAAATGTCTCAGACATAGCTTGTTGAGTTTGGGTACCAGACTAGCAAACATTTGTTCCTCTAGTCCTTGCAACTGGTTGTCATCATGAGAGGGGATTCTTCAGTGCAAAGAACGCTGGAGTAGAATTCGGGCAGGTGTTAGCCATGCAGCCAGAAGCAAGTCATTTAACTTCCCCAGGCCTCAGTTTCCTCTTCTGTAAAATGGAAATAATACTTGTATTGCTTTCCTGAAATGAGTTGTTTGTGGTTATCTAAGGAAATAATATTTATGTAAAATGCTTTTGCGAATATATCATTGACACATTTATTATATATTTATAACAACATATATTATATATTACAAAATATATGCAATATAACCCATTGCATACATACAAATATATAATACACAAACATAATATATAAGCCATAATATAGGTAATATAACCTATTATTATATGTACTATTGTGTTACATGGTCTATAATATTTCATGTAATATATAGAATATTGTCTATATGTTATACGTTATGTAACATATATCTCAGTGTCAGTCATTATTATTATTATTATCAGTTTTCCTTCGCAGTAATAGCTGACATTTGATATGGTGTTTTAAGGTTTGCACACGTGATATTTCATTTGATTTCTCAAAACAGATCTCTATGAGTTTTTTCTCCATTGTTAGCAGAGCAGAAGTCAAATACCTTTTTTTCCCCCTGTGGCTTTAGCTGTAGGTAAAGCCCCACCATCCTCTAGTGCCAGCAGCAGCCATCCTCCCCCTGAAACACCCGTCCTCACCCGGTCAGCGGCCCAAACCTCCCCGGCAGGCGTCGCCACAGCCGCCACCACCATCACTGCGCCCGCCATCGCTGCTCCCCCGGCGGCCACCGGGAGCCCCGTGAAAAAGCAGAGGCCGCTGCTACCTAAGGAAACCGCGCCAGCCGTGCAGCGGGTCGTGTGGAATTCTTCAAGTAAGTTTCAAACGTCCTCTCAGAAATGGCACATGCAGAAGGTCCATCGTCAGCAACAGCAGCAGCAGAGTCAACAAGGCCAGCAGCAGCAGCCTCAGTCCTCCCAAGGGACAAGATATCAGACCAGACAGGCTGTGAAAGGTATCTTGCCCCTCCCTCCATTCTCAGTGGAGCCCAACTCCATCCCATCATGTATTTTTAGGAGTAGCATCCTTACCATTTTTAGTTTCCATTACACATTTGTTTTCAGATCATGCTATGCCGAAAGCACTCTTCATTTCCTTTGCCTTGTTCATGAAATTATACAATGTGAAAAGCCGGTAGCAAAGTATGTTTTAATAGAAATGCATTGTTAGCCGGTTTGGAGAAGCCATCTGTGGAAGTTACTGAATTAGCAAGAGTCAGTTCCATTTTTCTATCTCTAGCCCTTTACAGGTCCAGCCTAGAGTTGATTGGAGACAAAACAAACACATTGAAATCTAGCTCCTGGTTGGCATTCATCTGCAACCATTAGGCCAGACATGTAGGGTGGGTTTTTTTTTTTTTTGTTTTTGTTTTTGTTTTTGTGCGCTGCTGAGCTGAGTTAATGCAGATTCCGTATAGAGAAGGAGTAGATTGCCTTTGGTTCCATGTAAGTTGGGCTCTGGGACCACAGTTGGTCAATTTCATGTACAAAGGTAGCAGAGCTGCCCGGGACCCTCGTGAAACCCTCCCGAAGCAGGAGGGCTTTAAAAGATTTTAGGCCCTGAAGGCATGGTCCCAGCCCTTCTGTGTTAAAGGGGACATAGGAGAGAAAGGTGCTGGGAACAGATCTGAGAATGGAATCGCGCCCATTTGTGATTAGAGTCCCCAGTTTGCGATCTTTTGGCTCCAGCTTCATACCCACTATCTTCCTCTGACTCTTGTGGTGCTAGCAAGAGTGTGGGTTTATTTAAGGAGTGGCAGTCTTGACTCCCAGAACAGGGATTCCTAACATTTTTGGTGTATTGGACCCCATTGGCAGTCTGGCTAAGCACCAAAGGCCCCTTTCTCTGCATGTTTTTAAATGTGTAAATACATAGGATCGCACAGGTAACCCGTTATATCAAAACATAGATAGCAAAATATGAAAGAAGCAAATTGGTGGTTAAGAATCAAGGTTAAGAAAATTTGCTTTGATCCTGTAGGGGGCAGCTTCCAGGTCAGAAGTTAGTCTCAGCACTTTCCTCTGCAGCTTATATTTTGCAACGAGTCTACCCACGACGATAAGGTGATGGGATCTTTTACTTCCCCAGCTGTCCAGCAGAAGGAAATCACTCAGAGCACCTCAACCTCTACCATCACTCTGGTGACGAGTACCCAGCCGGTCTCTATGGTCACCAGCTCAGGATCCTCAAGCACACTGTCATCCTCCCTCAGCACCGACTTGCCCATTGCCACGGCCTCCGCAGATGTGGCCGCTGATATTGCCAAGTACACTGGCAAGGTAAGCTCCAGAACATCCGGCTCTGAAGGCAGAGGACTGTGACAGGACCTCAAGGGTTGTGCTTTTAAAGTGAGACGGTTTTGAGTCTTAAACTCTAGGTTTTATGAAGCTTGAGTGAGAATCTGGGGAAGATAAGTCTCTGCCCACAGTCTCGTCATTCTTTATATCATCGTGAGATGATTTTTAAAGTTGGAATTACTTGATATAGTGGTTTCTAGAGCAGAAGCGCTGAGATCATACAATCTTTGCTACGACCGAAGAGAATGACAGATTTTGTTTTTTTCAATATGGAAAAGGAGGAGGGGGAGAATGTTTCTGTTCTCCTTACCTAACAATGAGCTGTTGCTTTCCAGTTTTCATTGCTGCTTTTGCCAAATGCCCAGCAAACTGAAGGAGCTGTACGCTTTGGCTTTCCCCCAGGGTCTGTGAATTTGCATTCAGATATGTGGAAGCTGAATCACATTATATTGCGAATGCTTGCTGTGTCTAGTTTATCTGTTTTTTCTTGGTGAGTTACATGTTTTCAGGAATTATGCTTTATTCTTAGTGCAGCTAAGGCTAAATTACTCTAGGGATTGAGCTCCTTTCCAGGAGAAGGCCTAGTAGCCGCGTGTCCATAGCATGCCTAGGGTGGAGTGATAGGGCCTTTGTCCCTAGGGTGCCAAACAACTATATATGTCTGAGGACAATGAGACCTGCTGGTCTCTATCCCTTCTGCAATGAGTGTGTGCATTTTATACTCATATATCAAGGTTGGCTATTCCTTGTGAAATGTGGGAGCTGGAAGGAGCCTCAAAGGCTCCTCTAGTCTCATCTCCAGTTTAGACCCGTAGAGGGAACGTGATTTGCCTGAGATCGTTAAGCCAGTAAGTGGCAGACCCTGGCACTCAAAACACCAGCTTCCTGAATCCAGGGCTGGAGTACGTGATATTCACCATCCTGCTGCCAGATGAGGAAAAGCCATTTTTGGTAGAAGTTTTTCTCCCATTTGGGAAGCATTGTGGTATCGAGAAAAGGGTATTGGCTTTGGAGTTATAGGACCTGGGTTCAAATGCTGCCTCTGATGTTATGATAATAACAGCTAACATTTATGTAGTTCTTACTATGTGTTCGGCACTATGCTGTGAACTTTACAATTAATATCTCATTTGATCTCCACAACAACCCTGGGAGGTAGGTGCTATTATTATTCTCCATTTATAGATGCTGAAACTGAGGCAAACAGGTTAAGTGACTTGTTCAGGGTCATACAGCTAGTAAAATGTTTGAGGCTGTATTTGAAGTCGGGTCTTACTAACTCTGTATCTGCTGGGCCACCTAGCTGCCCTTATACTTCCTATTTGATGTTGGGTAAGTCACTTAACCTCCCTGGGCCTCAGTTTCCTCATCTGTAAAAGTCAGGAGTTGACCTCAGTGACCTTTAAGGTACCTTTACACTCTTGATTGTTGATACTATGGGGGATTGGATCAAAATTTTTTTTTTTGTCTCCAAGGAGACAGGAGTTAGAGATTGAGATGTGTATATTTTGGCAGAAGGATAATTCTTCATTATTCTGGAATTCCTTATTAGTATTTGGAAATACTAATGTGTCTAAGGAGATGAAGCAATGATTTCTCTGAAATGAAATGTAATCATTAGCATAGAGTGTATCAGATTTCTTATACTTTTTAACATTTTCTCATAAAGAGTCTTAAGTTTTAATTTTAAAAAATTGACAGCATTAGTAGTAAAATCTCGGTGTAGACTAATAAAGAATGATTGTAAAATGCTTACAAAATACAAGGGGTTGTTTTTCCTGGCAGGTCCCCTAGTGGGACAGTGGTGTAAGCTGGGAATTGAAATCTCTGTGTTGTCTCAACAGTGAGACAGACATTTTGTTCTCCCCATTCCTCACTCTTGTTTTGGGGTGAATTTGAGGTTAATTCACTTGGATTTTTCTGAAAACTATTTCATTTGTCTGTGGAAAGTTGACTTTCATGTACAGAAGCAGCAGATTGGAAAATACAGAGTGAAGTTAAACACTGGAACCTGGGACTTTGGTTAGAGACTATAATTGCTCTTCTGGCCATATGCCCCCTCTCCGAGGGGTTGGGCAGGGTAGAGAGTCCATTACTACTCACACGTGCCCTTTCACTTCTTCCATAATCAGCCTTCTCTTGGGAGAGACCATGCTGCTGCTGCTTTTTTCACTGTCTCTTTCCTGGGCATACTCTAAATAAACAAACTACTCTCTGGGAGTTAGGGCTTGAACTCCTTTCCAGGAGACCTAGTAGCTCTGTGTACGTAGCAGTAACTAGGGTGGAGTGATAGGGCCTTTGTCCCTAGGGTGCTAAAGTTTACAGGGTGCTGGTGATGTTTCTACTCCGAGTGGAAACAACTGAGCTCCGTGTATGTAGTTAGCAAGAATAAATAGTTAAAATGAAAGCTACCAGATGGCATGCTTCTTCTCTCCAGCATCCCAGGTGAACTCCTGTCTCTTTTGGCCCCTCTTAGCTCCTGTCAACCTCCCAAGTAATAGCTGCCTACAAGCTAGGTGATATAGTGGGTAAAGCACAGGTTAGAGTCAAGAACACCTAACTCAAGTTCAAATCTGAACTGAGACCCTTAGTGGCTATGTAACCCTGGGTAAGTTACTTAAACTCAGCCTTAGTTTCCTCATCTGTAAAATGGGCATAATAATACCACCTACCTCATGGGGTTGTTGTGAAGATCAAAGGAGATAACATGCAAAGGGCTTTGTGAATTTTAGAGTACCACATAAATGCTTGCTAGCTAGAGTCTCCCACTCCAGGGCCTTGTGTTCCAAAGTCTTGGGTTCTCTTCCCAGTTGAATTTGCCCTAAAAAATTGATTTTAGGCTGCCTTTTTTTCGCCTCAGGCTTCAGAATTGGTAGTTACCACTCTTGTGGCCTGCAGATGTCATCCAGGTGTTCTGATGAAATATCTAATCCTGACTTACGCTTATTTTTGGTTTTGTCTTTTAGATGATGGATGCCATAAAAGGCACAATGACAGAAATATATAATGACCTGTCTAAGAGTACCACCGGAAGTACAATAGCCGAGGTCCGTTGAGATTTGTCGATACCTTATTTGTTAACAGAAAAACTGTATGTCTCAGTTCCTATAAAAGGGAGCTGGGGAAGTTTCCTCCCTTGTCCTCCAAGGGGAAGTGGGGGTGGGGAGACCCCGTCAGCCTCGTAGGTTCACGGAAGTTGCTTTGTTCCCCTTTATTCGCATGTGGGAGGTTGGGCCGTGCTGATGGTCCCCACTTTATGCAGTGACCACATCTCCAATTGGTTTTCAGAAGGTTGAATGTTGGTCACTTGCTCTGGTTTCAAATATAGATGCCGTTGTGAGTCTGTTTAACGAGCCTGGATTTGTGTATGTTGACTTTTTAGCAGTGTTGGGGCCCAGTGGGTTTGGATTGAGGTAGAAAGCCCACGAGGCTGGGATTGCCTGTCAAATTGGGTTTTCTGATAGGTCATATTTGTGTATGGGATGAGGAGGGGCATGATGATTGCCCTGGGGCCCCTACTTTGTAAACTATCTATATGGTCATGGTAATCCCTAACTTTGTCCTGTGCACCATTTGTCCTCTTATGCTTCAGATTCGACGTTTGAGGATCGAGATTGAGAAACTTCAGTGGCTCCATCAGCAGGAACTCTCAGAGATGAAGCACAATTTGGGTATCCCTCCATCTGTGATGGTTTCTAAGCCTTGTCAGGGGAAAGGGTTAAAGTGGGCAGGCTTATATCTGCACCCATATGCCTTGGCCCCAAATGAAGACTGTAAGAGCGAGGCAATGATTGGTTGTAATTTCAACTATGTATGAGAGGGCCTAGGTTTCCGGATGTCTTATTCACCAAAAAAAACAAAAAACAAAAAACCAAGGAGAGTAGGTTTTAGCAGAGTTCTCTTACATTTCCTCTATTTTTAAAAGTTGTAATTTTTAAAAAGTCAGGTTCTGAATGGCTTTGAATCTATGCTCAGCCCTATTGATAAGATGCTTCTATTTGCTGAATTCTTAGACTAAAGCTAGATAATGCTGCATTTTCCGTTGTTTTTTCTACCTGGCATTCTGTATTGCATATTGAATAGGCCTCTTGATGCAGAGGGTGAAGATCTCCTAGGGCACCCTGACTGACGAATTAATTACTGTGATTACTGTTACTCCTGCTACCTTTTCCTTGGGTAGGTAGGAAACCTGGGTCCTAGTCCTGATTTTATTATCAACTCAACATGTGCCTTGGGCAGGCGTTTTATTTCTCCAGACCTCAGTTTAGTCATCTGTAAAATGAAGCTTGCATGTTCTCCCAGTCCTTCTCTAGCTCTAGTACTCTGATTTTTCTAGGTCTAGAATACAGCATCTAATATGTAGTGAAAGACATCAGGGGCTAACTGAAAGTAAAGCATAGGCTGCCATCTTTCCAAAGGGCTCATTTCCCTTGTTTTTCTCTTCCTCAGAGAGGCACTGGGGTATAGAGGATGGAGAGTTGACCTCATATTGTCTGAGAGGCCTGGGGCAGTTCACTTAAGTTCTCTAGACAACTTTGAAAACTGTAAGGTGCAGAGAATGCCAATGTGCGTTGGTAGAAGGATTTCCTCATCTGGGAGTTCCTTAGACCAATGAAATCACAGGCTTTGTGTGCTTAAAAGTCTTCCGTCGTTGTGAGCTGGTATTGATAAATCCTGGTCCCCCTCAGCCCCATGTAGATAAGAGGTAAAGATGAGATGATTTCTCAATATCCCAAACAGAACTGACCATGGCTGAGATGCGGCAGAGCCTAGAGCAGGAGCGTGACCGCCTGATCACCGAGGTCAAGAAGCAGCTGGAGCTGGAGAAGCAGCAGGCTGTGGACGAGACCAAGAAGAAGCAGTGGTGTGCAAACTGCAAGAAGGAAGCCATTTTCTATTGCTGTTGGAACACCAGCTATTGTGATTACCCGTGCCAGCAGGCCCACTGGCCCGAGCACATGAAGTCATGTACACAGTCAGGTAACGCACCCTTCCGGAGACTCCTGGGGCTGCTCGAGGGCTTCCCTGAGGGGTCCAAAGGCCGGTGTAGAATCACGAGGATCCTGACATTACCTTTGGGAAACAAGGAAGTCGGGCTTGGGATCCTTTTATGTCGGAAGTAACCATGGAGTCACCATCCTGGTGTTCAAGTAAATGTGCTAAAAATTTGAACCCTCCCCTACTCCTTCTACTGGATAATACTCAGATGTTTCGCAGCAGATCTGATCTAGCCCCCTTCTAGACCCTAGCCCCAGGAAGAATATTTCACAGTCTACCTAAGTGATGCATTCCTGCGTCAAATAGCCCTTTTAGCCTTAAATCTCCCTTTATAGGGAACTTAAATTTCTTTTTTATTTTCAGTTCCAAATTCTTTCTCTTCTTCCCTCTTCTCCTTCTCCACCCATTGAGAAGGCAAGAAAAAAAAAACCCATTACAAATACATATAATCATGCGAAACAAATTCCTACATTAGCTACATTCCTGCCTCTCCTCCCCAAAAACAAGCAAGAAAAAGGAAGACATGCTTTAATACACGTTCTGAATCTCTCAGGTTTCTGTCTGGAGGTGGGTAGCACATCCACATGAGTCCTTTGGAATTGTGGCTGGTCACTGTGTTGATTATTGGAATTGATTATCATTTACAGTATTGCTGTTAGCTATATAGATTGAGAACTTAAATGTCTATTCCTCTAGTTTAAAGATCATTAGAGTCAGAAGATGCCCCTTGTTGTAATTCCAATTGCCATTTATCAGTGTACAAGTAACACTGATCCTTCTGAGCCTCGGTGTCCTCATCTGTAGAATGGAAATACCATCCTTTTCCCTGTCACGGTCATAGGGCTGTTGGGTTGATCCAGTGTGAGATAATGAGTGGGAAAGCAGGTAGAGTGATCAAGAAGTATAGAAATAGAAGGAATTCTTGTTTCACTTTAGTCTAGCTTCTGAGGAACAGTCATAGCCTTTGTTATCTCTGCAGATGGTTTGGCTTCTTTATGTTCTAATTAGGTCTGTCTCTTAACTTTTCCCTGAAAGGCCCCATTTTCTAATTTGTCTTGTGGCCTCCTCCAAACTTTCTGCAAATCTGGAATGGTAGCACTTTGAAATTGCTCCCTTTGGGTACTGGCTTTCCAGTGTGCTGGCTTTTGGGGGAGAAGGTTGTTTCTAGAGCACCCCTCCTTCTGTTCCAAAGTTGCAGTTGAGAAATGAAATCCAATAAATATATGAATGTCGCATGTTATTGACTCTTGCTTAATGATGTGATTTAAAATTTTAGCTACGGCAACCCAGCAAGAAACAGATCCCGAGGTCAGTACGGAAACAAATAAATCTGCCCAGCCCAGCTCCAGCGCTCAGGCACCTCAGACGGACACAGCTAGTGCCTCAAAAGAAAAGGAAAGTCCAGCAGACAAGAGCAGGGACAATGTCACGGTGAGTACTTTGATCCTTCCCGCTTGTGACTTAGTCCTTCTCTTGAGGTAGGCAGGGCCACATGGTCCCATTGGTTGTGCCATTTAGGAAGCTTTGGATGTTGCTGATTGACTTTTAGACTCCTGTTAGTAGATTAGTGTCTGAGTTCCTGAGCCTTATGTCACTCTGTGGGTGGCTCGCTTCATGTCTCCAGGGCCGGGTTTTTTTCATGGGAAGGCAGGTACTTTGCTCAGGAGTTTACTCCTTGTGCTTTTGGGTCCCATCTCCTACTGTCCCCATCCCTTGGTCCAGTGTTTTTCCTACTACTTCAGTTGCCTACTCCAGGAAGGCAGCCTACAAGTTTAGGCTTTGCTGTCTCCCACTGCACGGTTTAGGGAAATTAAAAAAAAAAGTTTTTTTTTTTTTTTTAGTCCCCCTCCAAAGGTTCAGCTTTCGCCTTGGATAATCATGAGCAAATATTTTAACCTTCCCAGGCCTTGGTTTCTTTATCAGTAAAATGAGGGGGTGGGCCAGGTTTCGTCTGAGGTCCCTTGTAGCTCTAAATCTGTAATTGTAGGATTCCTGCTTTATAAAATTTTAATAATTTTTGCACAGTAATGGAGAGTTGAGTTTCTCTATAACCCAGAATCCCACTTCTGAGGCTTACTTCCTGTGCAGTCTTGGACAGGTCAGTCTCCCTGTGTCTCTTGTTAACTCATTTGTTAAACGAGGAATCTGAATCAGATGGATCTTTGGAAAACCCCTTCCGGCTTTAGCTAGTCTTTGATAGATCTTCATGTTTCCTAAACTTGGCCTGTTTTGGGTCTGCTGAAAAGAAATCAGAGGAGAACGCCTCCCATTTAAGACCAGTTTCCTGCTGTTCCAGGGCTCTGAGTCTTCTACCTGACTTCTCAGCTTCCAGCTGTCCTTTCTCCTGTCCTACTCCTCCCTGGTGGGTAGAAAAAACCAAGCGTTGGCCGCCAATGATTAGAGTTCCAAAAAAGCACAGCCCCTAGCCATGAACAGCTGTTTTCATCTCTATCAGTCCACAGATCTCTACTGTATGTCTGCTGTGGGGGAATATGAGGAGGGGGAGCCTTCAATGGCTGGCCTCTGACCATGAAAAGATAAGGAATAAACCCATGTCTGTGGTATACTCTGATGGTAATATTGCTTCTGTTTCTGCCTCTGTTGATCTTCACTCAAACGCTCTCCACTGTTGGTGTCTCCTCACCTGTGTATGTTCTTTATATACAATACTACTTTTCCCTACTCCTCTCTTTCCCCTGCCCCTCTTTTTAGAAACTTCTCCTGTTCTTTTGAAATATCTTTTGGCCATATCCTTCCAGACCCATACTTTAGCCAGGGTCCCATCCCATCAAGTGCCAGTGATAACCATTAGTCTCTCTAAGTTCACCTTACTTTTTAGCCATGCTTTATGAATTTCTGCTTGGCTTTTGTTTTCTTTAAATTCATAGGTATCTGTGCTGTACTTCCTTCTTCATTGTAGTTTCTCTTTATGTGCTGTAGTAATCATTGCTTAGGGTACAGTGACCTGTGTAGACGGCTGTGTAGGCAGCAGGACCTCAAACTGGGGAGAGGTCACTATGGACCCTTCCCAGGTCAGGAAAGGTAGAACTCTCAAATTTATTGTAGCCATAGACCATCTGACCTTCCTCTTGGCCCCCTAGACCCCCATATCTCAGATCACCATTGAGTAAACTCCACTGAATCTTTCACCATCTCATATTGAAGATACACTAAATTGAGGCATGCTCTGTGCCCCTCCTACCCTGTTCTCTTGACTGCATCATGACTCACCATGTTTGTAACCTTGGGGTTATCTTTGACTCCTTCATCCCATTAAGTCATCAAATCCTGTCCTGTTGATACTTCTCCTTTTAGGGTGTTTCTCCTATCTTTATATCCTCCCTGCCCTCACCATCGTATCGGCTTTCATGAGCATCTGCATGGACTATTGCAGTAGCCTCCCTAGTCAGTATTTCTCACCTCTACCCTCCTCCTGCAGTCCATCTTTGACATACCTGTAGGTTAATCTTCCTTATGGACAGATCTGAGCATGTCACTCCGTTTAAAAACCCGACTCCCTGTTGCCTATTGAATAAAGCCAAAATGCTTTTCTTGTATTTCTGGTCCCTCCCAATCTGGCACTAGTCTACCTTTTTTATCTCGTGCTACTCCTCTTCATATACACTATATTCCAGAGAAATCGAACTGCTTATCATTTCTTGTTCCTCTTGTGAGCTAACTCAGCTTCTTTGACTTATGCTTACAATATTTTTCTTTCTTTCCTTCCTTCCTTCCTTCCTTCCTTCCTTCCTTCCTTCTCTCCTTCCTTCGCAGTTGGGTTTAAGTGACTTGCCCAGAATTACACAGCTAGTGAATGTTATGTGTCTGAGGCAAGAGCTGGTGTTCTTTCCACTGTGCCACCTAGCTGCTCCCCTTTTCCTTCTTTCTACCCGTTGATATCTTCCACCTGTTGATATCTTTGAAGATAGAGCTCAAATGCCACCTCCTCTATGAAGGCTTCCTTGATCTCCCCAAGTCCTCTGATGGACCTTGTGAAATACCTGTCTTATGCTTCTGGGCTTGTCATGTTCTGTTTTGTAGTTTGTCATCTGTATTATGTCCCCCAAGAGAGGTCAATAACGGCAATCATTTGGCTCATTTAATCTTTATGTATCTCCCAGCACTTAGTGCCAATTATATTACTTTGCATGTAGTAGTAGATTATTAATAAATATTTGTTGGTATTGTAGAACAGAGGATTTAATTTGAGTATAGGATTCAGATGGAGGAGAAACAGCGACAATGTGATGAAACACATGGAAATTGGCATGTGTAAGGTGTGTTTGAAGTTGTGTTTGGCTACAGAAAAATAATGGAAGATCAGAAAGGTGGGTTGCGGTCTGCTTGCAGAAGGTCTTGAATGCCAGCCGAAATAGTTTTAAAGGCAGTGGAGCTCAATTTTGATTTGTTTTTATTTGAGTTTCAAATTTTTTCTCCTTCCCTCCCTCCCATTCTTCCTCCCCAAGATGAAAAGCAATCTGATATAGGTTATACATGTTCAATCATGTAAACATATTTCTACATTAGTCATATTGTGAAAGAAGAAACAGAACAAAAGGGAAAAACAAAAAAAAAGTGAAAATAGTATGCTTCAATCTGTATTCAGACTCTAGTTCTTCTTTTTTTGAATGTGGACAGCATTTTCCATCATGAGTCTTTTGGAATTGTCTTGGATCATTGTATTGCTGAGAAGAGCTAAGTCACTCACAGTTGATCATAGCACAATGTTGCTGTTACTGTGTACACTGTTCTCTTGGTTCTGCTTACTTCATTCAGCATCAGTTCATGTAAGTCTTTCTAGGTTTTTCTGAAACCATCTTGCTCATCATTTCTTATAGCACAATAGTATTCCATTACATTGTGTGTGTGTGTGTGTATATAAAAACACACGTACATTATATACATTACATATATACCACAACTTGTTCAGCCATTCCCCAATTGATGGGCATCCCCTCAATTTCCAATTCTTTGCCACCACAAAAAGAGCTGCTATAAATACTTTTGTTCATGTAGATCCTTTTTCCAAAAAGTAGTTTTTTAGGAACATTAATTAGTTGGTGGCATTTCGGATGCATTGGGATAGAGGCATGGCATAGAGGTATGGCATAGAAGCTAGAGAAAGAGATGCTATTAGAACATGCCAGGCATAAGTGGATGAGGTCTGGACGTAGATGGTTGGTAGTGGGAATGGAAAAGATGCCAGGGACCTTTCAGATGGCGGAATTGACTGGACTTGGCTGTGAATGGTAAGGTAAGGGCAGGAGTTTTTAAAAAAAAAAAAAAAAAGAAAAGACAAGACTGCTGGATTGGAATGAGAGAATGGTGATGTTGTTAATGGACACAGGAAAGTCTGGGGTTGGGGGGGACCTGTTTTTGAGGGATACAGTAATGGATTTTCGACATGTTGAATTTCAAGCGAAGTCCAGCAGGCATTTGACAATGTGCAGCTGGAATTCAGGAGAGAAGCCAAGACTCTTGATCTGGGAGGAGATTTGGGAGTCTTCCACACAGGGGAGCCAGAGTGAATGAGGTAAGACTAATAGCTGGTAGGGGCCTCTTTTGAATGTTAGAGCACTGAGAGAGGAGAGGGATTGACTGAGGACTCAAATTTGGACTTCACTCACTTTTAGGCCCTGGGAACAAAACAGGAATCAGCAAAAGGAACAGAAGGAAAGGAGGAGAGCCAGGAAAAGTGTTGAATCATAAAGCAGAGTAAGAGAACTTTCAGTTGAGACTAGTTGGCTGTCCTAGTTTTGGGGCCAAAGACAGGTTCAGAAGATAAAGGGAAAAAGAAACCTTTGATCTGGGCAGCTAACGGGTCATTAGGAGGTTTTAAGGACCTTAGATTGTTTTTAGTTGAGTGCAAGGATTTCTTTCCTTAGAGACATGTTCCTGGGGCTTGTGACCAAAGATATAGCCCCCTCACCTTCCCTCTCATGCCTCTTGCCTTTAATTAATGTTGCATTCAATGAACCAAGTTCCAGGTTTTGCCCCACTCTGTTTGTTAACAGCTGCCTTTTGTTAAACATGTCGATGTGATTGTTTCCTAGAGGGAAGTCTTTTTTTTTTTCCTCTTTGGTGAGGCGATTGGGGTTAAGTGACTTGCCCAGGGTCACACAGCTAGTAAATGTTAAGTGTCTGAGGCTGGATTTGAACTCAGGTCCTCCTGATTCCTAGGCCAGAGTTCTATTGACTGCGCCACCTAGCTGCCTCAGAGGGAAGTTTTTTTTAGATTGTTTTTCTCACTCCTCCACCTTCCTGTCTGTAAACTGTCTGGCATGGCACACAGTATAGGATTTTTGCTTAGATGGAAAGAAAGGTAGGGATATATCAGAGAAAGAAAAGAGAGCCCTATCTGCTTCAGACCCTTTGGATCAGTGGGAATAATTGTACCTTCTCTGTAGTGACCACTGGTTTATGATCCAGTTTAAATGAGCAAACTGGACTTAGGTGTGTCAGAGAGTGTTACCATAGGTCATGTGATGCATGTCTTTCTAGTCCTCAGTAAGCTCTGAACATTGGGTCAAGCTAATCATGGTCAGTCTCTAGCTGGCAATGAAGGGTTTTTCTCATAAAGTACTGAGCTACTTTTCATGGTCCAGTAAGATTTCTGCCCCTTTCACATTGGGCTGTGTATGCTGGCCTTGATCACAGTTGGACCTTTTGAAAAACAAATAACTAAGTGACCTGTGGATTTGTTAGGTTGGAAAGTGGACATGAATGAACCAGAGAGCCCATTCCAGTCACCGTATCCTGGTTCACAACCAGAGGGATGACCAGAGAACACTGTTGCATCCTTGTGACTGCCTCTACTATCTCTCCAGATAGCAGCTGGTATGACAAGCAGCCAGTTCATAAAACTGGTACAAAGTTTTGTAGACTACACTTTTGTCTCAGCTATTAAGCCTGAAGATTTAAATATGATCCTGTTATTTAACAGGTGCTGTAGAATCCTGGCATCTGAAAAGCTCCAATTGTTAAGAGTATATACACTGTACCATTCTGTTCCCCCATCCCCCCACTCCCAGTTCATATGAATGTCTTTTTTCCTCTGGGACTCCACTTTCTTTAATTTTAACATGTGGACAGGGACATTTGTACTACTGTTGACCTCACAGAGTAGTTTTGGAAAGAAAATAGCTCTTGTAACTTGCAAAGTCCCTCTCATGCTTGCTCTTCAGAGTTCTTTCTGACTCTTGGGGCATGGTGAGTAAGCAGGCCATGGTAGACTGACTGACTGTGTTGAAGGACACATGTGTGTAGCTGCTGTTTGGAGCTCCTGTGTTTCTTCTTGGGAGCTGCCTCTCGGTTTTCGTCTCAGAGTAGCCCCACTTCTGCCCTCCCAGGAGCAGCCTGGAGTTGGCCCATGCCACCGCACATACTTGTGTCCACTTTGGTCTTAGCTGTTGTAGGTTATTTCACAGATCACCATGCCTACCTTTGACAGTGCTGAACTTACATGTCCCTGACTTCTCCCCTTTGCCCTGACTCTCTGTTCCCTGTCTTGCACCAGGTCCTGTCTAGATCAGCACTGTCAGGATTTCAGATCTAGTTTGGCAGGGTTGACGTAGAAGTTGCCAGAGTTGGTTCTTCCTTTTCTCTTTAAAGGTGGGACCTCCCTTAGCTCGCTCAACTACCTGCTAAAGGCAGAGTTGGCATGCATATCAGATTTGTAGCTACTATAGTGTTAGAGGGATTGCTACCACACTGGATGACTGAGTCAGGATTCAGAAAGCTCTTGACAAGTTAGAACTTGGGGTCAAATTGAGTGAAGATAAAACGTAATATAGCAATAAATGTTAAGTCTTAACCTTGGAATCAAATCAAAATGGAAGGTGTGGGAGGCATGGTTAGATAGCCATTTGTCTGGGGGGAAAATCTTAGATTTTAACTGGACTTCAAGTTGACTATGAGTCAGCAGTACAGTTATGTAAGTTCAAAAAGCAAATGTCTTCTTGGCGTCATTAAGAGAATCACAGCTTCCAGAAATAAGGAGGTCAAGTGTGGAAGTGATGTTTGTGCTTTTAAATCATAGAATCATCTAGTCCAACCCTGTTTGAGATGAGGAAACTGAGGCTTTGAGGGTAAATGAACTTGCTGAAGCTCACCCAGTCAGCCAGTACAAATATTCTTGAGTTCCTGGGGAGCAGAGGGGAGAAAGTCTTAGGAGATAAGAGCACCGGGGTTGGAGACAGGAAGTCTAGGGTTTGGTTCTACTAGCTGTGTGATTGTGTAGAAGACTTTTAACCCACCCAGATCCTGTAAAATGAAGTCATTCTAGAGTTGTGAGGATTCAGTGATGTGATGCCTGGAAAGTGCTTTCGAAACCTGTAAATGCAAACTCTTATTTTTGTGCTTTATCGGCTTCTGTGTGAATCCTGAAAACTCATTGCCTGCCAGGGCAACTGGTCTTTGTTCTTCATCCCAAGAGGACCACGACATCAGGGAGGTGATGCCATCACTTGCAAGTGAATTGGATCTAAGTGAGGCAGGGCTGTACAAAGTCACCAGCTTCACTTTCTCCTTCAGAGTCATCTGGGTCCAGTGGCCAGATATAGATCAGGACAACTGGAGGTGTCCCAGGATGCAGTGGGAGACCTTGGTCTTTTCAGTCTAAAGTCTTTAACAGGTCTCAGTCTGACTTAGGCAAAGCCCATTCAGTGATGAAACCTTAATAAGAAATGAGGCAGAGAATGGGCTCTTTACCTAGTCCAAAAAAAAAAAATCATTCTGAAAGGGGAAGACCTTCAGGGTTTCAGGCCAAAACAGAAACAATTGCTATTTGCTTTCATTCTGAGCCAATCTGGGCCCAAACTAGGACCAAGAGGGGCTTGGCCTGGGACCTATTGTTGGCCCGTCAATGAGAGCCTGAGTGATTTGGGGTTAAGGCTGATCTTTAAAAATGAAAAAAACAACAACTGGTCTAACTATGGAAGCCAGAGATTAAAAATCTCTCAGTCATGGGTTTTCTGAGTTACCCTGGACATCTATAATGCAGAAATTCCCAAACTTATTTGGCCTGCGTCTCCCTTAAAAAAAACATAACTCAGAGCTCCTCCCTAGAAATCTACTTTCTTTAACCTTTTAATGTTTTTTTTTTAAATTTGTGTCATTTCAAACTACTACAGCCCCCCTGTATTGTTCTAGCACTCCCCAGCGGGCTGTGTTGCTCACTTTGGGAACTTGTGTGTCTAGACAGTCAACAAGCATTTATTAAATGCTTACTAGGAGACAATACACTGGGCCAAAGTACTAAGGAGACAAGAAATTTCGTCATCCCTGCCCTCAGGGAGCTCACTTTCTAATGGGGAAGACTCCTTGCAAACCACTATGTACATACAAGATAGATACAATGTAAATAGGATTTAATCTTTGTGAGGAAAAGCATTAGCAGGGAGTGGGCAGGAAAGGCCTCCTGCTGTACTGTGGGATTTACACTGTGTCTTGGAAGAAACCCAGGGGCCAGAGGTAAGGAGGGAAAACGTTGCAGGCTTGGGGGACAGCCAGGGGAAAGGCATGTACATGTATTTTATCCTGCAGGTAACAGGGAGACACTGGAATGTGTGTGTGTGTGTTTGTGTGTGTCTGTGCGGTGCACACAAGTGACACGGTCAGACCTGTGCTTTAGGAAAAGCATTTTGGCAGGTGAATGGAGGATAGACTGGAGAGGGAGGAACTGGACAGGGAGACCAACTGGCAGGATCTTGGAATAATCCAGGCAGGAAGTGATGAGGCCCTGCCCCCTCCACACTACCTACTGTGTGGAGTGGGAGAAGGTGCTGTGTGGGCAGTGGAGTGGCTGTGTGTGGCGAGTGAGAGGCAGCAGTCAGGGGTGACACCAAGCTGGTGAGCTGTCATTTAGCCAGTTCCGATTATACGGCTGTGTCATACAACCCACTGTGGCTTACCTGTGACTCGGCCTTTCTGACGCTCTCCTTTTCATTCTGCCCTTTCCACCATCGCCAGAAAAGGAAACTCATCGTGCCCTCTTCCCCGCTCCCAGGGACATTGTGGGAGCTCCCGGAGATTCCTTAGCAGGGAGTTCTTTGTCTCTTAATAGTCATCTTCTTCGTCATGTTAGGGCGTGGGTTCCCAGAAGCCACCTTAGGCCTTACTCACTCTCTATACTCTACAAACATAAGGTTCCTTACTGGGCTTGTTACTTGGGCTGCTTTTCTTCATGGACTTAAATATTTTTAAAAATCAATGCCTTTTTTACATCATCACCATTTGCCTCAGAATCCCTTTCCTCCCCTCCTCTATAACAAATCGTATTTTTTTAAAGACAAAAGAAAGAGGAAAAAAAATCAGCATAACTAATCATTACATTGAAAAAGTCTGAAAATATGTGCAATGCTGGTGGACCAGATGGTACCAGATCACGGAACCATCTGCAGAGGGGTGGGGGTGGCAACGTCTTCCCTTAGCTCTTTTTTCAAGCCATGCTTGTTCTTGATAGTTTTGTAACGTTCACTTGATTTTGTGTGGATGTGTGTGTGGTGGTTCTTTCGGTTTCCATTATTGTAGTCATTGTGCATATTGTTTTCTTGGCTCTGCTTACTTTTATGGACTTTCCAACTTTCCCTGGTGCCTGCTTTTTATGTAAATTGGTTGGTTGGTTGGTTGTTTGTTTAGGCAATTGGGGTTAAGTGACTTGCCCAGGGTCACACAGCTAGTAAGTGTCAAGTGCTTGGTCTGAGGTCAGATTTGAACTCAGGTCCTCCTGACTTCAGGGCCAGTGCTCTATCCACTGTGCCACCAGCTGCCCCTTTTTATGTATATTGTAAAGGTCCTACCTAGGAGGTTATAATGGAAAAGGGCACTGGATTTGGGATTAAAGGACCTAGATTCGAATCCCATCTCTGTCACAATTTGTATGACCTTGTGCAAGTCACTTGGGCCCCTTTCTGGGTCTCAGTTTCCTAACCTATAAAAAGAGGGGTTGGAGCAGCTAGGTAGTACAGTGGATAGAGCACCGGCCCTGAAGTCAGGAGGACCTGAGTTCAAATTCAGCCTCAGACCAAACACTTAACATGTACTGGCTGTGTGACCCTGGGCAAGTCATTTAACCCCAAATTGCTAAATGACCTCTGAGGTGCCTTCCAGGTCTTTGATCCCATGATCTGGTGCCGTCTTCTAAGTGCTGGTTTCTCACTCTCTCTCTCTCTCTCTCTCTCTCTCACACACACACACACACACACACACACACACACACACACACACACACACTGTAAGGAGAAAAGATCATATAATCTTGACTGCTAGCAAAGACACTTTGCCTTTACCAAGAAAACAGTGCAACTCTCAACTTTGATGGTTTTTTTTCGAACCTAATAGTTTGATGCCTTTCCTAGATGGCTGATGGTGGCCATAGGTATCTTTTCTAAGATAGCCACCTTGATGTAGAATAGTTTCCCCCACACAGGCTGCCGAGATCCTGAGAAGACAGGGCCCAAGGGCCCCAGTATCAGTCAGGGCAGTCTGAGAGACAGACTCGGCCAGTGTTCCTGCCCATGGATGGGTGGGGAGTGTGGAGATGCACCTTTAATGTCCTCTTTATGCCTTGATTTTAATCCACAGACTATTCCCGTGGTGGTAAGTCCTACTGCCGGAACAGTGGCCATGAGAAGTGGGGGTGGAGGCAGCAGCAGTGGTGGCGGCAGCAGCAACAGCAGCGGCGGCGGTGGCAGTGGCGGCGTTCAGTACGTCCAGACGGCGATGCCGGTCCAAGTGCGGAGAGTCTAGCCGTGACAACACCGGGCTCCTCAGGGGGAGTTGGAGGAGTGACCAAAACAACTCCCAGCATGAGTAGGAGAAGGAAGAGCTACCAGAAATGTGAAGAGGAGAAGAGACAGTTGCCATCTTTGGAGATTTCACTTCAGAGGTTCTGACTTTTTTGCTTTGTATACATAGGACAAGGCATTGACCACACTACATTAATAAGGCATTAGTGCTGTCCAAGGACAGTTAAAACCCATGGCAAATGATTGCTTCTCATGTAAATAATGTACAATTTGTGGATGTCATTAAACTTAGAGAACCATCTTCTTTTTATATTTGTATTGACTTTTAACTTATAATAATAATAATAATAATAATAATAATAATAATAATTAAAAAAAAAGGAATGTTTTGGAAAAGGGAAGGTCAGACCAATTGTCACAAAGTAGCATTTTCGAATCTGGGCTGAGGGCAGTTAGCACCCAGAAATCATCAATGTTCGGGGATCCATAGGGAGGCTACACTTTTTCATTTACATTTGTGTACACACCACATGGGATCCAAAGCAGTTCTCAGGGGTGTGTGGCTGTCCTGCAGGCCTGAATTGCTGTAGCTCCCCCTTTTTGTTAAAATCCTGTTTTATTTCATCGTTTGGAAATGGGAGACCTCTGGACCGGAGAACCCCCATGGAGAAAAGTCTTTTATTTTGTGTGATTTACACAAAGACCAGACTCTTCAAAAACAAGCAAATAAACAAACATAAAAAAAGAAACAAAAAAAACATGACCTTGTTTACAAAACGTTGAGTGTGCAAGAAACCTGGCACGAGTGGATGAAGAGCAGGAGTCTGAAGGAGCTGGTGCTGGATGGTAGATTCAGAGCAGCGTCTTCTGTGTTAAGGTTTGTTTAAAAAAAAAAACCAAAAAATAAAAAAAAAAAAACCCTCCTAAGAGACTGTTAACACTTTTCACATGGAATGAGGACTTGAAGAAGAGACGTGGGCCAAGGACTTGATGCTGGGGTAAAGCATGTATTATTTATAGGACAGAACCTTCTGTCTTGCTGTAAGCATGACACAGTATCATTACAGTAGGACAGAGCGCCCCCTGTCTGCCCAGTGCTGCCTGTTACACTACTCATGCTGTGGTCCCTACCATTTTCTATGTTGTGTAAAACAAAAGCATTGAACAAAAAGCCAGGTAATTGATGTCTGTATATGAGAAAATTAATTGTATTATATCATTCCAGTACATTTTGTTGTACATTTTTGTGTTTAGGTTCTTCCACTGTTTATAAACGATTTGATATGTACAGTCTCTGGCTAGTACCCACATTAGAGTAAAACAAAGGTATTAGGAGAAAAAAAAGAGAGAGAAAAAGCAGAATATTTGTGAATTGCATTTGTCAGAAATAGCCTAGCAGGCCTTATTTGTGAAGCATAATTGCTTTTAGCATATGGAAGTATTTTTTCACATTTCTTTGTATAAAATTTGTATTAAACTTAAATATCTTTTTGGACGATTGTGTTTCTTTGTGATGGAGGCAGGTGATACACACAGTATGCTTTTGGCTTTCCCCAGTTTTTCAGGAAATCTTCACTTTTTTTATTAAACTGTTTTTGGAAAAACGGTTCGTGTGCCTGAATTGCCAGTTTGCCTTTGCTCTGGATGAATGTCTCTTTTCCAACATTGTTAGACCTTTGAGGGGCACAAGGACCGTACTAGTGATGGTGAGTCGGACATACTGGCCGGAAGGGGCCATAGAACAGGAATATAGAACATCAAAAGCTGGATTCCGTGGGAGATGATCTAGCTCAGCTCCCTCATTTTATAGATGGGGAAACTACGTTATAGAGCCATTAGTAGGCACTCAGTAAATGAATTTGAAATAAAATTTCATTTGTTCAAATGTCATAGCTAGGGCCTGAACCTCAGTTCTCTTTCTACTATAATCACTGCCTCTTCTTGTTTGTCAGTGACTTTGTGACTTTTGGAAATAGGTTTAGAATCCAGGCTTTCCTATGAGATGTCCAAGACCTGAATTACTTACTGTTGTTACTCTGGTCTTTTTTAAGTCCATTATGGACCAAAGGTCCTTTGCTGGTTAGCAGCCTCTCCTTCAAAGCATAGTTAATCAGTGCTATGATTATGGGAGCCTTCGAGGAATATGAACAGCTTTTTACTAAGTTGTAGGGTAGTGTTTTCCTTATTTCAGGAGCAGACTGGGAGGAAGAGTGAGGCACGAAAAGGTCAGTCCTTTGGAGTCCTCTCTGCTAGTAGTCCTGCTACACTCCCTCTCCAGCAATCCCCACCCTTCTACTCTACTGGTTAAGAAGACTTACGTGATTGTCAGGAGTGGCTTTGGCCGGTAACTACTGCCCTCCCCCTAGCTGAGCAGAATCATCGAAAAAGAGACACACCTACTGACACATCTACATTGGGGCAATAAATGGTTTGAACCCATAAACTCAAATAGAACCAGGGGCCGCTAATTTGTACATAAGGATCCCCACAGTCTCTTAGTTTTAAAATCTAGTATTATCTGTGTTTTCTTGTTTTTATTTTGTTAAATTTTATTTCCCAATTACATTTCAGACTGGTTCAGGCCACACTTGGGAGAGCTGTGGCTCACATACTGTTTGACATCTATGGTGGAGGGAATTCCTGGTAAGAAAACTTTCTCTCCTGCCACAGTTAGCTGCTTGTATAATTTCTGGTTTTAGTGAGTTGCCTGGACCTATTAAGAGGTGTGGTGATTTTCCTAGGGTCACATGACCAGTATATGCCAAGAGGTGGGGCTTGAACCATCTAAGATAAAGATCTAGATACATCTATAGATATGTTGATGTAGATGACAGCTATGTCTAAGAAATTACATCATCTACATAGTGATATAGATCTATTTGCCTATTATATGTGTATGTGTATATACCTTACTAAATAGCAGCATTGATAACCATACTTTGCTTCTCAGCACCTACTTTCATATCAGTTATCTCATGTAGTGCCCAAATAACCCCAAGAGATAAGTTAGGTTGGTAAAATGGTATCCCCATTTGACAGATGACCTGGGTTCAGATCTTGATTTTGCTGCTTCACCATCTGGGTGACCTTGGCAAAAGTTGCTTAACCTCTTGGGGCTCAGTTTCCTCGTCTGTGAAATGAGGTGGTTGGAGATAACCCCTAAGGTATCTTCCTGTGATCCTATTTGACATAACCACAGAATCCAGCTGGGAACCCAGGCCCTTTGATGCCAAATGTGGTGATCTTTCCACTACTCCATGCTACAAGAATTCCATTTCTTCAGTCACTGAAATGACTAGCAAAACCAGGTACCCCACTTTCTAAGAACAATCAAAGTTGAAGGAGATAGTACAGGTGGGAAATGGTCCCACTAGCTAAGTAACTGGCCAAATGCATTCTAGGGTCCCTTCTGGCTCTCACAGTCTGGGATTCTATGATTCTGTGTTAGTGGTGGTAGAGGATATATGGTGTCAAAGCCTATTGAGGACATTCTATACCTTTCAAAAGGTGAAGGAAGTGACCAACTCTTGATTATGGCCACAGTGGCTAACTTAGGGAAAGAAGAGAGCTCTAGGATGCTCCATGGTCTAAGGTGGCCCTCTCAATGAGCTTGCATTTCCTCTCATTGACCCAACAGTTCACACCCTACCTCTGTTGGTCATAGGGAGAGTGGAGGGTAGCTTTGGGCTTGAGCAGGGGTATAGAAAATTGAGATGGTTTTTACCGGGCTCTGTCTACTTGGTTCTTTGTAGTCACTTTTGGGGGTAGCCTTGGCATATTCCACCTTGTTTCTAAAGATTCAGGAAACCATAAAGCAGCTTTGGGACAGCAAGTAGAGCAGGTTAGTCTTTGGGGGCCAGTAGGAAGGAGCTGCAGGGAAGGTAGCTGGTATTTCTAGTTTTTCATCAGTTTTTCAGCCAAAAACAAACTAATAAAACCATCCTTTGCCGAGTAGGGCCGAAGGTTGAGTTCCTCCGCCATCTTGTGGCCATAGGGCAGAATTGAAAAGCAGGCCCCGAAAAGTGTTTTGAACCCAGAAAAGGCCAAGAGCAATCAGGCTGCTGGGCCTCAGCTGGCCTGTTCATGATGAATATAGGAATAGCTTCAGCTAGAGTCATGCATGGCTGATTCTGAAAATTAGCAAGGAAGATGCAAACTGCGTTTGTTTTCTAGATGTGTGGTGCTGGTCAGATCATTTAGCTTCATCATCTGTAAAGCAGAGATAATATGTTTCTGTCTGTCTGATTGGGGTTTTTGAGAATCAAATTTTAGAATATCTGTGAACTAATGAATAGCTCATGAAAGACCAGTGTGATGGGTAGGGAGCTGGCTTTATAGTCTAGGAGGCCTGGGTTCAACTCCTGTCCCTGACATACTGGGGAAGTAACTTAACATCTCAGTGAGTGCTCCAGGCACCCTAATGGCTACAACCCCCCTCACTTGGAGTTTTTCCCTGTCCTGATGAAACCCCACAGGCCTAGTCGTTGGAAATGAAACACTCACAAATGCAAACTTCTACATGTAACGACAGAATACTTACTACTATATTCAAGGCCCCTTTACTTGGTACTATGTGTGATACAGAGGGGAAGGTGGCATGATTCCAGCCCTCAAGGGCTTTAGGATACATTGGCAATAAGAGCTACCATTTGTACAGTGCTTGAAGGTCTGCAAAATGGTTTACTTACATTATCTCATTTGCCCTTCACAATAGCTCTGTGAGGTAGGTGCTATTATCCTCATTCTACTGATGAGGAAACTGAAGACTGGAAGAAGCTTATATGACTTGGTGAAGGTTATGAAGCTAATGACTAGCTGAGGCAGGATTTCAGTTCAGGTCTTCCCTCACATTATAGTACAAGACTGGATATGAAAAGTATAGAAGGTTCTAACGTCTGAGGTCTCCTGGGCACCTTTAGAGCATCCCATAGGCCCTTAAAGAGACAGAGCCCTGGGTTGGATGGATGTGGGGCTGTGTGAAAGGGGCCTTGTGGATGTTCCTGTGAGGGCAGTTCTAGAAACTGAGCAAATATGGCCTCAGAACTCTGTTCCCAGTCTGCTTTGAGGACACCTTCCCCAACAAAGGGGCTTCAGAGATTATCATCCTTATCTTTTCAGGTGACTGGGGCTCCATCCAGAGAAGAGGACCCAGGGCTGGGTCATCCAGGCTCCTTTGTCCCAAGTATCCTCTTTTGGCTGGGAAGTAGCTTTCTTTCATGGTTTTCTATTGAAACTTTGAGCTAAGCTTTGAGCAATTCAAGACCATTTGAAGATTCATGATGGATGGATAATGAGCACAGCGAGGGGAATGATGAGAATTGCCCATCAGACTCACAAATAGCACTCTCTGTTCTTGTTTCTCAGCCTTCTCTCTGCACAGTGTACCCCTGAGCAAAAATCACTTCCTCTCCTCAGACCTCAGTTTCTTTCTCCGTAAAATCTAGCTCATTGATTTACAAGGCACTTTTAAGGTTTGCAAAGCACTTTACACACAGTATCTCATTTGATCCTCGCAATGGTAATTGCTATTATTTTCAAGTCTGGCACTCCAGCCACAAAATCTTTTAGCTGCCTCCTGGAGCTGAGCTACAATGCTTTCTGAGGTCTCTCTTGTAGCGTGAATATTCTGTGTTGTAAAATCCCTTCCTGCTTCAAAATTCTACATTCGAGGATCCCTTCTGACTCTCACAGTCTGGGATTGATTCTATGATTTTGTGTTAGTTGTGGTAGAGGACATGGTGTCAAAGCCTATGAGGGCATTCCAGACCTTTAAGAAGGTGAAGGAAGTGACCAACTCCTGATTACGGCCATTATGGCTAATTTAGGGATAGAGTAGAGAGGGAATCTGAAACCTGACCACTCCAAGCTCTAGGGCGCTCCATGTTCTTGAGTTAGGCCTCTCAATGCATTTACACCTCCCCTTACTGACAAATTCCCCAAATAGAGGTGACTGGGGTGGGGTATCTTAGAGCAGGGATGACAAGGGAGGGGCAGGAAGAACCCTCCCCCAGTGATCTCCTCCTTCTTATACTCATGGTCAGTGTCAGACATGTTTGTCAAGTGTTCCCTCCTTCTAACATTCCTAATCTCCCTGCCCTCATCTATCACTGCTAGTGTTATCATTATCATACAGAATACTGGAGCCCAGAGACCCTTTATTTTAGATGAGGAAAATGAGGCCCAGGGTGTAGAAGTGACAGGTCTAAGATCTTACATAAGTTGGCAGCAATGGTAGAGAAAGGGAGGGAATAAGCATTTATATAGTGCCTACTATGTGCCAGCCACTTCGCTAAGTGCTTTTTACAAATATTATCTCATTTAATCCTTACAGCCCTTTGAGGTGGGTGCTATTATCCTCATTTAATAGTTGAGGAAACTAAAGCAAAGAGAAATTAAGTGATTTGCCCAGGTTCATAGAGCCTAGTAAGAGTTGGAGGCCAGGTTTCAACTCAGGTCTTCCCTGACTCTAGGCCCAGAACTCTATCTACTGTAACAACCGCTACCTTGAGTAGGACCAGAACCCAGGTCTCCTTACTCCCAGCAGTGCTCTTACTTCTAGACCAGTCAGTAAATATTTATTAAACTCCTACCATGTGCCAGGCACTGTGCTAAGCACTGGGGATAGAAAGGCAAAAGATAGTCCCTTCCCTCAAGGAGCTCACAGTCTAACGAAGGAGACGTGTAAATAATTTTGTACAAACAAGATATATACAAGACAAATTGGAATTAACCAACAGAGGGATAATCAACTAAAATTAAGGGAAGATTGGGAAAGATTTCCCGTAGAAGGTGGGATTTTAGCTGAAACTTGAAGGAAGGTGGGTAAGCCAGGAGGTGTCAATGAGGAAGGAGAACATTCCCTACATGGGGGCGGGGAGGGGAGCCAGTAAGAAGGAGCATCTTATTCTAGGAACAACAAGGCAGCCAGTGTCATTGGATTGAAGAGCACGTGGTGGAGTATAAAGTATGAGAAGATTGGGAGGGTGATTGGGGGTATGGAGGCAGGCTATGAAGGTTTTGGTTGATTTCCAGAGGATTTTATATTTGATTCTGGAGGTGATGGCCACTGGAGTTGAGTAGGGGGTGGTGGTAACATGGGCACATCTGTGTTTTAGGAGGGTTACTCTGACAGCCAAGTCGGGGATAAACTGGAGTGGGGAGAGACTTGTGGCAGGCAGACTCATCAGCAGGCTCTTGCAATGGCATGGGGGTGACTGCATCAGAGGAGAGAAGCAGGTACAGAGGTAAAATCCACAGGCCTTGGCAATACATTGAACACTGATGGTGAGAGAGGAGTAGCAGATGACACCTAGGTTTTGACTTTGGAGGCTGGTAGGGCCTTCACATAAAAGGGGAAATTTGGAAAGGGGCGGAGGGAAAGATAATGATTTCAGTTTCAATTTTGGACATGTCGAGTTTAAGATATCTACAGGACATCTAGTTTGAGAGGTCTGATAGTCAGTTGGAGATTTGATACTGGTGGTCAGCAGAAAGGTTAGAACTAGATAAGTAGATTTAGAACCATCACAATAGGAATTAGAATCTATGGGAGATGATGAGAATATTAAGTGAAATAGTATAGAAGGAGGAGAAGACAGCCTAGGACAGAGCCCTGTGGGACAGTCACATTTTAACGGGTGGGATCTAGCAAAGGAGACCGAGAAGGAGTAGTCAGGTAGGTAGGAGGAGAACCAGAAGAGGGGTGGTCCTAGAGAGAAGAGAACACAAGGATGATTGGCAGTTTGAAAGGTTTCAGAGAGGTCAGAGAGGATGAGGACTGTGGAGTTCACTAGACTTGGCGATGAAGAGATTGTTAGT
The DNA here is from genome assembly GCF_900497805.2 of Vombatus ursinus. Taxonomy (NCBI): domain Eukaryota; kingdom Metazoa; phylum Chordata; class Mammalia; order Diprotodontia; family Vombatidae; genus Vombatus; species Vombatus ursinus. The sequence goes on from NW_020940358.1 coordinate 26,618,656, forward strand.
AATTCTGGAGAGAGCAGCTTCAGTTGAATGATGTGGCCATAAGCCAGACTGAAGGGAAGCGGAGGCACCTATTTTAGATGGTCTTCCCAAGGAGTTTAGCCACTGAAGGAGGCAGAGATATGAGATGGTAGTTTGCATGGATGTTCTTTATTCTGGAAATTTATTCATGGATGATTGTTCTCTCCCTAAGGCATGACACCATTCCTCCCCTCATGTCACCCTCTGGGTGCTGAGCAAGGCCCAAGCATGGACTCATTATGGACAGAGGCAGGTCTGGATCATGTCTGCTGAGGGGTCTTGGGGAGGTGGGGGAAGGGCAGTCGGCTATCTATCCCAATGGGATCATATGGAGGCAAAGTGCATCCCTCCTTGCTCAGACTATAGACCTACTGGAAACCTGCACAGCTGCAGATGTCGCTGCACTGTCCTCTAGTGGCCAACTTCCTGGGGACTGATGCTAAAACTCCACTGCACTTGAAGCAATCAATACATATTCTTGAACTGTGGAAAGGGAGCATTTTTGTGAATGAAGCCTTATTTAGCAGGGTGGTGGAAGCTTAAAAGTCTCAGGATTCTCTGATGGTATCTTTCTGTAAAAAGGGTCCTAGCAGCAATAATTCAGAAAACTCTCAACCCATAAGTTTGATCTTTAAAACAACCCTATGAGATTGTCTGGCCCAGGAAATTCTCCCCAGTTTACAGATGAGAAAACTGAGGTTGAGAAGAGATGCAAGTTGGCCAAGTTCCCACACTTAAATAAATGACAGTACTGAGACTCTATGTCTCTATGGTACTTTCCAAAACAGAGAGAAATCATTTTGAGATTACTCACTGTTTTTGATTTCCTGGCCCACAATTCCCGCATTTATATGGCTATGGATAATCCCGACCTGACAGTGAATACCTACAGAGATGGGGATGCAGGCTTTCAGCTCTGCAGAGGGCCTTTGAACGCTGGCTGGGCAGTACCACCTCACACAAACAGCAGTTACTTTGGTGAGAGAGGGCATGGGGTGGATGAGGGCAGAAGATGACCCTCTTATACAGGCTCTTACACACACTAGCTCAGAAAAGTTGTGGAAAGATCACATTTCTGTAAAATATTTGAGCATTAGACTTTGCTTTTTTGATCCTCAGTACTCTCATATAAAATGGAGATATCAACACTAGCACTACTTGGTAGGTGGGGTTGTTGTGAAGAAAGCCCTATATACTGGGAATCACTAGAGAGAGAAAGGGGAGCTGCTGGGATCACCCCTTTCTGTTGCCCCTGCCCAGGGCTCTCAGCTTCCAGCTTCTGTTGGAGTATCTCCCCCACAGATTCCCAGGCAGGAGCCTTTATCTCCCTTCCCAACCCTTCACCCCCCACTCACACCCCACCCCACCTTACCTTATGTCTCATCCTTTTGCTTCATCAAAGAAATCTAAAGAAATGTGGGCAGGAGAGACAACTAGAGATGTGCAGAGCCCTGCTAATAATTAACTCTTGGGTGGGGTGGGAGGGACAAGCTTTCCAGAGGCTGCTTCAGGTATCTGTTATCAAACCTCTGGCATAGTTTTCTATTTGACAGTGAATTTGATTTGGCCCTCACTGGATTCTTCCTGGGTTAAGGAGGGGGATTAGATGGTTGGTTCATAATTTCATGGGGAAGGGAAAAGCTCATCTACCCCCTTCCTACAAATGTACCCTTTCCCATGTCTCAAATTCCACCATTAGAGCTACATTACTTTGGGAGTGGCTGGAAGGCCTCCCACAGAGCCAGGAAGACCTGGGTTGAAGCTGTATCTCTGACTATATGACCCTGGGCAAATCATTTAATTTTTTAGTGTTCAAGGCAAATAAAATTTCAGAGAAGGTTATGACTTGTGTAGGTAATGTACCTTACCTGAGACCTCCTGACTCAGCTCAAATCACAAGGCCAGTCCCTATGCCTCATATGTATTGGAGCATAAGTGAAGTTTTGCCACTGTTAAAATGCAAACTTTTCTTTTAGTCTTTCAAACCTCGGGGGTGAATAAACATAAAGAGAACCTTTCCAGAGAGTTGATTCTATGATGGGATGGGGGAGAGGAAAGAGAGCACCAGGACGGCAGTGGGGACCAAGCAGCTTGCCATGGCTGACATTGGTTCTGGGCCCCTCACCTCCCCCTGCCCAGCCAACTGCCCAGTGAAAACTCCCCAGTTCATTCTGAAAGAACATCTGAACCAGGGAACCCTTGTGTCAAAGTATTAGTGCTCAGTCTATCAAAGGGTTCCTTTCTACGATACTCCCTCACACTCTGGGCTCCCTAAGCTCCAAACTCTTGTATTGCCATGGCTACCAGACCACTGGTCACCCTTTCCCATGACTCTTGCCAATGGAGCTACCCCCAGTCTTTTAACACAGACCTAGGTCCTACTGGGTCCCCCTCTGGGTCAGCAATAGTCAGGTAGGTCTTGGGGTTCCCAAGGATCTCTGCTTTCCCCAAACATTCTCCATCCAAGCAGACTTCTGCCCAGGATGCCTGTGACCTCAGGCCTGGAGAAGGAACAAAGAGGTTACTCCTGCCTCAAAATGTAAACGTGGTTTTATTCAATGCCTTTCAGTCTCACAAGGTACAGCTTCCCCTCACCTTCTTCCTCCCTCCCCCAATCCCAAAACAATATGGCCACATAAGGCACCGTGCACTGTTCACCCACCATCAGGAGGCTTTTCCAAGAACAAAAATAAGCTTTAGGTCTTCTTGATGACCCTGAATGTCCTCACTTACTAATTTACAAAGTGTGATTGTCCCTCAGAGTACAACTTCAAGAAGAGATCTCCTTAAGTTAGATCTGTAAGCCCCTACCCCCTCCCCAACCCCATCCCAATGAGAGAGTTTAAGAAACAAAACCAGCAACAAAGAAATCTGCCATCACAGGTACGAGAGCATAATACCAGAGTAATGAGATTAGTTCATAAATTAAAAAAAAAATAGCCTGCCTGCTCCTCCTTATATCAATGATTTCTTGCTTCCCTTCAGTGAGTCCCGCAGGCGGTCACGATCATTGAGTCCCCACCAGTTCTGGCCCACATCCCTGCCCTTCGCTCCCATCTTCATCCCCAAAGTCAGACCCTCCCCAGTTGCCTCCTGGAGGGCTCTCAGTTCAACCTTTGAGATGTAGCTTTATTTCTTCCAAGGACCTTGGCTTCCAAGGAAGTGGGCCCCACTTTAGGGTGACTGCTCAGTCTCTGCTCTGTCCAAGTCCTCAAAGTCTGAAGCGGGGAGACAGGAAGGAAAAGGAGTGGGGGCACAGGCGCATGGGTGGGAACTGTCCAGCCAAGCTCGGGGCCACCTCCCTGTGGCTCTGCTATAAGTACTCCAGCTCCAGGGCATGCCTCAGGGCCTCCAGGTCTGCATGGCAGGAGATTCTCCAGAAGGGCATGTTGTGCTGCAAAGGAAGGACAGAATAGTTCACCTTTCTCTGGTACAATGTGTGCTACAGAACAGGAGCAAACGCTCTCCTCTCCATTCTGCAGATGAGCAAACGGGGTCAAAGGGAGAAGGGACTTGTCCAATGCTATTTGGACACAAGGTCACAAGGCAGAAGTCAGACTTGAATTTGGGCTTTCTGACTCTAATTCCAAGGTTCTTTCTGCCTCACCATGCTGCCTTTCACAACAGTCCATACCCTCTCCTTTAGGACTGCAACATCCTTGTTCAATGTCTGAGGGGCACTGAAGGGAGGCAGGAAGGGAGTATTCTCTTGAGCTCCTGGCAAAGGGGCTTTTGTTAATCACAGAGATGAGAGGAACAGGAGAGAGGAGTTTGCTCACCATAACACATGGGGAGTACCAAGAAGAGAGAAGCCGAGTCAGCTCCAAGGGGCTAATTACAGGCCAGGTCGATGTTGGGTTATTATTATTTTTTCTATAGGAAGCATATCAACTGTTAACATTTTGGGCTAGACTTGTGATTTCATTGTTACAAAGAATTCCCAGTGAAGGGACGTTTTCTCCTTTTGCTGGTTGGACACCTGCTCTGCAGCTTAGCATGTGAGTTACCGGGAGGCACCAAGAGAAGTTAAGTGACTCTTCCAGGGTCATACAGCCAGTGTGTGTTAGGAACAGGAGTTCTTTGCTTGGGGTCCATGGACATATTTCAAAAGATCTGAAAGTTTGCTTAAAATTTTTTTTTGATAACTTATTTCAGTAAAATTGATTTCCTTTGTAATCCTATATAGTTCTTTTCCCCGTGCATTTAAAAACATTCAGAGAAGGGGTCCCTAGGCTTCCCCAGACTACCCCAGGAGTCCATCACACAAACCCACTTGTATTAGCTATAGGGATCGAACTCAGGTTCTCTTGAGCTCTGGGCTGGTTCTCTTTCCACTCCACCATGGATACCTTGCCAACTGTTATGGCTATGGATAGACATGCCTACCTTCTGTGGGGCACTGTGCTTGGTGCTAGGGAAGGTACCATCATCTCTACCCTCAGAGAGGTTACTATAGAGGGACGGGGCAGCCAGCATTGTGATGCCTCTTCCCTGGATCCCCCCTGCTAACCCTGGAATGGAGGGTTAGCCACACGATCTGCTAGGGTGGTCACTGGCATCTGGGGTGGGGGGAGTACGGTTGTTCTAGCAGCTGACCGACACTCCACGGGCAAGAAGGAAACATGATCCCCTCCTGTGTAGGTGTCTTGCAAAGCCCTAGTCACCCCACTTGCTCACAGGGAAGTTTCTTTACCAATTTTCTATCCCTTTCACAACTTGGTCTTTCACCTCCTTGGTCTTCGTGACCGAGATGACTATATGCAAACAGAGAGGTTGGAACGTCCATTCCCTCTTCTATATAATGTATAAGAAGTGTTATGGGAAGTCTGTCCCAGTTCCATTCCTGGAGAGGGGAGTTGCGACTGGCTGACCTGCCCATTCCTGCCACTGTGACTCAGGCCAGCCACATACCTGACCAGGGCCCAACTTTCCCCACAGAGAAAGAAAAGCTATCTCTAGGCATCCTGCCTCTTGTCTGGTTGTCCTGAAAGGTATTCTTTCTTCTCTTTCTACTTCCAATCTAAGCCAAGGGGTCTTCCCCTTTTTGGTGACATGGACTCCCTTTCGGCAGAATGAGAAAGTCAGTCCGGTGACCCCTTCTCAGAATGGTATCTTAGATGCATAAAATAAAATACAACTAATTAACCCTTTTTTTTTTTTTGGTGAGGCAATAGGGGTTAAGTGACTTGCCCAGGGTCACACAGCTAGTAAGTGTCAAGTGTCTGAGGCTGGATTTGAACTCAGGTCCTCCTGACTCCAACGCCAGAGCTCTATTCACTGCACCACCTAGCTGCCCCCATAAAATAAAATACAGAGAGGATCACAAAGGAAACCAGTTAAAGTTCAACCAGACTGAAGTACAATCATCAAAATATTTTTAAAAATCAAGTTCACAGCCCCCAGATTAAGAACCTCTGTTCTATGCTCTCCTGGTCCTTGAAAAACACATTTCTGTCTGGTTTTCCAGTGTTTTGTCAAATAATCGACTGACCTGTGGCATCACTCACCATTCCCCATGCTTCCCAACTGTAAACACCCTCCCTAGCCACCATACCCCTCTCTGTTGTTTTTCTTTATTAAAATGGAAGCAATGTGAGGGTAAGGACTTTTGCATTTGTATCCCCAGGACCTACTGCAGTATTTGCACAGAATCAACACTTAATAAGTCCTTTTTCATTTCATTCATTCTTGACTCAGACATAACGGCTTCCCTGAGCCCCAAATTCTGAGTCCCTGTATCTCAGGTCTAACCGATCTCTACTTCCACACACGTTTCTGCTCCTTGATTTGGTTTCTCCTATGGACTCACTTCTCTTCTCTCATCTTCTCTCATCATAATTTTCTTTTCTGAAATTGTTCTTCTCTCCATCATCCTCTACTCTACTAAAGTCTTAGGGGTATAGAGGTGACCATGGGCTCTTGTTGTGTACCATTCAAGAATCAGTTAAACTAAGTGCATATCATTTCTCCTTTGATAGTGGCAGAGAAAGATTATAATCTGTGTAGGTGGGGTTCTACCTATAAGGATGAAATCACGAATCTTTTCATGATTTAAGTAATAAGTTCTTCCTATTTTCCCTCCCCCATACCCCCAACACACATTAAAGTTGCCTTTAATCTTCAGTCAAGGTAGGCCTTGGCATCTGTTAGATCCAATGAATTTCAGAGCTGGAGGGCAATGATTAATTATATCTAGGTTGAGATCACAGAGTCAGAGGACCATAGATTTAGGAGTAGAAGGCACCTTTGAGATCATCTTTGCAATCCCTTCATTTTACAGATGAGGAAACTGAGGTTTAAGTGACTTGTCCAAGGCCATATAGGTTGAAAAACTGAAATCTGAGTCATGGTCTTCTTACTTCAAATCTGTGCTATTTTCCCAGAACCACATTGCCCTGGTAACCTCATCAACCCTTCAGTTGAGGCCCAACAAAGGGGAAGTCACTTGCCTAAAGTCACTCAAAATAATTTATACAGGGAGTAAGTGGCCAGGTGGGATTACAGCTCAGGACTCCTCGTTCACAGACCAGCAGTGTCCTATTGGGCCCCCACAGCCATGATCCAGGAAAGCAATTCCTTTGAAGAATAGGTCAGTCCTCTGTAATAACTTCTACCTATGAGGCCGCCATGTCAGTCTACCTTCAGACTCTGTTGGAGATAGCCCAGAACCCCGAATCCAAGAAAGAGCCTTGGGAATAGCAGCGCTCCTGGACCACTGGCCCTGTTTCCAACCTAACCCCCCAAGCCCATCCCTGGAGGGAGCAATCACTGTGGAGAAAGGGTTCACCTTTCCTTACCACCTTTCCTTACCACCACCAACCCCAACTGTTGACCAACACCACAGGGAAGTAAACCCAAGAGCCCCAAGAATGGCAGTGACCCCTAGACCCCTGGTTCTACTTCCAGCCCAATTCTGGCAACTACCATGTGGGCACAGACCTCCCATGAATGTGCAACCTGACAACTGCTTCTGGGTACAGAAGACCCAGAAAAGAAAGTTCTTGCCACCAAAGTCCTTGGCACTGTCCAATGGCTCAACATCAGAAGCTGATATCAATTAATCAATCAATAAACATTTATTAAAGTCTACTATATGCCAGGCATTGTGCCAAGCATAGGATGTGATTTTATTAGTAGAAATGAAATTAAAGAAGATGCATTATTATGATCCAAAGACCACGGGACCTCTCTTTCTGTCTTGTAGCTAAAACCTTCGAAATGCATTCTCTTCCCTCATTAGAATTTGAGTTCCTTGAGAACAGGGCCAGGCTTACTTTTCTCTTGCACTTAGCATAGTGTTTTTAACTTTATTTTTTAAATATTTTTTTCCAATTATATGTAAAAACAAATTTTAACATTCTTTTTTTTGAAAGATTTTGAGTCCCTGAGTCTCTCCCTTCTTCCTCCTCCCCCCCCAACAAGAAGGCAAGCAATATGATCATGTAGCAGTATTTCATACATAGTAAGTGCTTAATAAATGCTTTTTCATCCATCCATCCATCTGTTCATTCTCTGATTATACCAAATGGTCTAAGCAGGCTCATTGTTTTCTATCATTCATTGATTTGCCCATTAGTCAATCTGGATGGTCATTTACAGAGGGTCACAGAAAGGGACATCCTGTCTCCAGAAGGACAGACGTGGGGAAGAGGATGAGTACTTATTTGTAAGGTCAGGGTGTGTGTGTATTTTGGGGGGAGGTGTGGGGGAGAAAAGAGAAATGTAAATCATTAATGCAGTTGTACAGCCAAAAGCCCGAGGACGATGTCAGAGAGAGGGGCAGATGTAATCCTTGCCTTCAGGGAGCTTACAAATCTAGGTGGGACTTTCCCTTTTAATGTCCCCAATTTCTGACACATCAGGCTTGGATCGTTATAATTCTGGGCCTAGCAAGAAATATGTGAGGAACTGTAAATATCCCAGACATGAAGAAGGCCAGGGCATCTGTGTGGAAGGGCCCTCCGGGTATCCCCTTCTGCCACGTGAAAAGGAAAACATCACCACCACCAACTCCGATGATATTAATGATAATAATAATACTGGGAGAAATAAGGCTAAAAGAACAGGGAGGCACCTCTAATCCTGACTAAAATCAAAGACAGGAGGGTTAGCTCACTACACAGCTTACGCCAAGCAAACTGCTGGCCAGGCCCTGGGGACCAATGGACAGATGGAGTCTGTGGTCATGCCAATGATTCCCACAGCCAGCCTGCTGAGTTCTGAGCCAATGAGGGGAGGGGCAAGAAAGCATTCAGGCGTCATCACCCTCCCTGGAGACCTCCTCAAAACTTCCCTTAAGGAGGGAATTTTTTTCTCTCTCACAAACATGCATATTTATTTATTTTTGGCTAGAGGTGGCGGAGGGGGAGAGGGAAGCAGTGGGGCTGAACAGCCTCCGGGGCCCGAGAAGTGACACATTTCAGATGAGGGACTGGCATCCACCTAGAGAAAGGCAACTCGCATGGGGAGGGAGATGGAAATGAAGGCACATTCAGATGGTGGACTAGGGACCTCTAACATCCCTTCTGGCTCTAAATCTGTGATCTGAGAGACGGACTGAGGGAGTTCAACTTGAAGAAGAGAAGCCCGAGGCGAGCGATGACAGTTGTCCCCAAATACCAGAAATGTTACCAAGGAATTTTCTGTTTGCTCTCAGAGAAGAGAAAGAAGGAGGCCCGGTGGGTGGGTGGAAGTTACAACGGAGAAAGATTTCACGTCAGTATGAGGAAAAACATCTTAATAATTATAACTGTCCCAAAGTGGAATTTTATGTTTTAGCTAGATTAAATGAAATTTTAAGTTCCCAAGGGCTGGGTGGGCAGCTAGGTGGTGAAGTAGATAGAGTACCAGCCCTGGAGTCAGGAAGACTCATCTTTCTGAGTTCAACTCTGTCCTCAGACACTGACTAGCTGTGTGACCCTGGGCAAGTCACTTAACCCTGTCTGCCTCAGTTTTCTCATCGTAAAAAGAGCTGGAGAAGGAAACAGCAAACCACTCTAGCATCTCTGCCAAGAAAACCCCAAATGGGGTCATGAAGAGTTGGACATAACTGAACAACACATTTCTATAGTGTCTCTCTGTTTAGGAAGTATTTCACAATAGCTTTGTGAGGTAGGTAGAGTAATGATTCCCATTTTTCAGATGGAGAAATGAAGGCTCAGACAGGTAAGGTGATTTGTTGAGCCTCACACTGCTACATATGTGCTAGAGGAAAGAACTCAGACCCAGTTCTCCATGGCCATTGTTCTCACTGATACCATTCTGTTCCTTGTGTTATCGGGCAGCTGCGTGGTTCAGTGCTGAGCCTGAAGTTAGCAAGACTTGAATTCAAATCCAGTTTCAGACATTATTAGCTGTATGACCCTGGGCAAGTCATTTAACCTTTGTCTGCCTCAGTTTCCTCAACTATAAAAAAGGCACAACAGTACCTACCACCTAGGGACATTGTGAGTATCAAGTGAGAAAACATGTATAGCACTTTGCAAACTTTAATGTGCTATATAAAAGCTACCTATTATTGTTATTATTGTTAATAACTTCCTTGTCCCCCAAACAGTTAAAGCAAGAGGCTGAATGAGTACTCTTCAGGATGCTGGAGATGAAATTCATTCTTCAGGTATGGAAGTTGGACTACTTGACCTCTAGGTCCCTTCAAGCTCCAAGATTCTTTATCCCTTACTAAGCAAGTCTGTATTGCATAGTGCAAAGAATAATATATGCGGAGTCAGAGGACCTGGGTTCGAATCCCAGTTTGTCACTTACTAGCTGAGTAAAGACGGGCAAATCCTTTCGCTTCTGTGTTCACGTTTTATCTTTTATTTGTTGTTGTTGTTGAGTAGTTTCAGTTGTGTCTGACTCTTCCTGACCCCATTTGGGGTTTTCTTGGCAGAGATACTGAAGTGGTTTGCCATTTCCTTCTCCAGTTCATTTTCCAGATGAGAAAACTGAGACAAACAAGGTTAAGTGACTTGTCCAGGGTCACACAGTTAGTCAGTGTCTGAGGCCAAATTTGAACTCAGGTCTTCTTGACTCCAGGCCTGGCACTCTATCCACTGAGCCACCTAGCTGCCCTTTTATACTTTACTTTATCTCTAAAATTAGGGTTGGATGTGGGACCTTTAATAATCTCTCTAGGTCTAAATCTGAATCTATAATTCCTCAGGCAGTGGCACGTGAGGGGGGGACCTGCAGCCTCATTTTCAACTGAAAGTTTTGTTTTTTCCCATTAAGAGCGTGTATGTTTTCCAATACAGCTGATAACTCCAGATCAGTTTGTAGGAAGAAATAAGAAATCCTTCTCCCCGGAGGGCAGCGACAACTGCAACTTGGCCCCATCCAGACCTTTCCTGTTCGAGCAGTGACTTAACTCTACAACAATCGGAAAATCCAGGGAAGGCCGACGATGATGCTGTGCTACGCGCTTATTAACTGCTACCCCCTTACCTCACCATGCTGTGTCTCATTAAATCTGGGAAATGGCTTATGTGCCTTGAGAGGCCGCGCAGGGCCTGTGGCATATGGATGTGTGTACATATATATATGTTAACATACAGAGCTACACATAGACGTCTAAATGAAGGAAAACACAGAAACTGAGAAGCAAGTGGTACATGTTACACTGAGCCTGGCTGTTTGTGAGAAGCGTCTGGCTGGGGACCCATCTGAATAATAAAATGACTAATGAATGCTAATCCTTTTGCTTTGATTCAAAGCAGAGTCTCCCCAGTAGAGTGGATATGGGGCAACAAAGACTAAAATGCTTTAAGGTCCAAGGGGCAGGTTGGAGGAAGGGGTTTTCTTTCCTCCATGCCCAGGGAAAAACATTTGCCAAGGTTTGGCTAAGCTGACAATCTTTCAAGGGTCACAATGATGGTCCTGGCAAGGTTCTAAAAAAAGGTTCTGGGTCAGTGGTGGTTGGTCGTGGTAGGTGGGAAAGGCGGGGAAGTGGGGGGAAGGGTCACACATTTCCAATATCTCTTTAAATTCTGACTTGTTGGTTACTTGACTTTTGTTAGACCTCTTAGTCAGAAGCTGCTCTGGCCCTGATTTTCCTGGCTACAGTGACCTTCACCTCACTCAGGCCCCTGCAGGGCAAATGTTCATTTGTTTGTCTTTTTCTTCCACACATTCACAGTGAGCTTGAAGTCTCTGCACTTTGTGGATGGTTCAGGTAGTAGTCTGAAATGAGGCCAGAAAGCAGAATGGGGTACTTGAGGTGGGGTTCTGTGATTCCTTCTCAGATGGAGAATTTCCTATGCGTACCCTTCTGAGCTAGGAAATGGAGATGACAAGCTGAGTTTTTTGAAAAGGGCAGTCAGGACACTGGCCTTCTCAGCTAAACATCTCCCAGTGATGCCCATCTGGCCTTTACATTAACATTATTCTGAGCCTAATAAATTCAAGTAGATTCTAGATGGGACCAAGGAACTTTCCAGTAAGCATCCCCAATAATGGTCTCAATGCCATTTCCCATCTCTATGTTTTTGCATAGGGTGTCCCCCCAAAGTCTGGTAGACCATCCTTCCTCACTTCTGCCTCTCAGCTCAGCTCCAGGGCTAACCCCTAAATGAGCCTCATAATTATTTTGCATACACTTGAATTACTTGCTAAGTTTATTAATAAATTCATTAACGATTGCTTAGACCACTGTATTAATCAGGCTAAGGTCAAGGGAATCCATCTTGGATTTGGATTCCTATGGGGGCATAGCTTACAACCCTCACTCACAATGCAAAACTTGTCTTCTATGGTAGAAAAACTATCCAAAGCTAAATCTTAGTGATAGTAGGCCAATATAGTTCTGCTTAGGTAGAAATGATAACCACATCCTCCTCTAGTCAGTGGATGGACAGCTGGTCTTAGAACCAGGAAAATCTGGGTTCAGGCCTCACCTCTGACAAATACTGGCTGTGTAACCTGGGCAAACTACTTAATTTTTCACTGCTGCAGGCAACTCTTTTAAGACTGTAAGTGGCTGGGAAGGTACTAGTCTGATCACAGGTTCAGTCCTTTTCTTTATCCCGTTCCTCTTCTTCAGGGCCTCCCAGTACAAACAAACAAGAAAAGAGTGAATATCCACAAGCCTTCCAACCAGCCTTTCCTTACTCCCTCCCTCCTTCCTCAAGCACTAGCTCCACCATTGATAGCTGACCAGGCAATCTAGTAAATGGACAGTCCTGTGCTCTTTGCACTCCAGACTATACCTGACACGTCCTGTTCCTCCAGGAAAACTACAATTCCCCAACACCAGGCAGTGAACTCAGCACCATTACATGGGCCTCCAACTGGAGAGCCCTTTGAGTCAATTTCTCAGTCAATCCTTCCCCATTTAGAGACTCTATTTCCTTTTGCTGTTGTTGGGGGGCGGGGTGAGGGTGAGCAGAGAAGAGGATGGAGAAGGCCCCTCCCTCTGCAGCCTTGGTTCCTTGATGGCTCCTGAAGTCGGCTAGATTTATCACTTGTGGAGAGGAGGAGAAAAATGACCCACTAAAATTGAGATATTATCAACGCTGTCAGCAGAAACACTGCAAGGCTCTCTTCCTTTCCTCATATTTTACACAGCTCAGGTGTACAGCAGCCTGAACTAATGATTCCCATCAATCACAAGGCCGTGGCAGGCCTTTGCAAGTAGCTTTTCCCACTAATGGGGCAGAACGCTTCATTTGAAAAGCAGTGGGAGTAAAGAGGGCCCTTAGTAGAGCCATAGTTCTGCTGCCCTGCAAAATTTGGCCCCTGCTAGCAGGTAGGGCTTTGGTACTGCCCCTGAAGGCCAGCTCTGGGACCAACTACTCTGCTTCCACCAGAATGTAAGGGGGGAGAGAGAGAAGAAGAGTCGTGTGGGGAGAAAGAGAGAGAGAGAGAAAAAGAGAGAGAGAGAGAGAGAGAGAGAGAGATTGATTGATTGATTGACTGATTGAGAGATTTTCAGGGGCCTGTGGCAGAACCTTCCCCTTCCAGCATTTCACTTCCTTCCTCTCTCAAGGTTAACCTCCCTACTCCAATATACACACATTCATCCCAACAGCCAAAATGTAGCCCCTCCCCCTAGGTCAGGGCAGCCCAGAACTCTCTCCCTGATGGGGTTTGTGAGAAGCCAGAAGCACCAGGAAATGAGCTCCAAAGTTTCATGGCCTTAACAGTCATAGCTTCTCTTAATGACCCACTATCATCCAGGGACTTATCTACCCTAGGAGCTCTTGCATGGATTTTAGGAAAGCTGTGAGCTTGAATGGGAAAAAAAAATCTGTTTTGACTTTCATTCAACTTTGTCACCTTGAGTACTTTTATTTTATGCATTTTAAAACATTATTCTGAGAAGGGGTCTCTAGTGTCCACCAGACTCCACCAAATGTCCCACATATACACACACACACACACAAGGATGAGAACCCTTCCTTCCTCTGGACCCTCTTGAATCTTGAAGATTTTTTGCCCTTTTTGCCTTTTAGGGAAACAACTGCTGTTACATTTAGTCCCCACTCCACAAAGTAGGATTTTCTTTGACTTCTCCTAAGAACACGCCTTCCAATTTGATGAGCAAGTCTCATTTTAAGAGGCTTTGCTGATGCTGCCCAGTAGGGACTGGTTTGCATTTTAATTTGCTTTCTATTCATCAAATGCCAAGACAGTCTCCCAGCATATAAGCTTCCTGGGAGCAGGATTTCTCATTTTTGTATTGGTGACCCTAGGGCCTGCCAGAGGTGCTTAATAAATGCTTATTGACTGACTGATGTAATTAAAGCTCCTGCTTCGAGGGCTAACTTGACTCAGCTAATGATGGTGGCCACACAGCTAGTAAGTGTCTGAAGTCGAATCTGAACTCAAAAAGACGAGTCTTCTTGACTCCAAGCTCTACCCACTGCACCACTTAGCTGCCCTGAACAACCTCTTTACAAGACCCTAATTCTGTATTACCAGTGTTTCCTCAGTGCAGGCCCCTTTGGAGTATGCAAGCCAAGAGTCATTTCTTTTTTTGGGCTTCCTTTGCTTTAATAAACTGCCCATTGCAGGGAGCAGAGACTTGAAGGTGAAACACAACCAGGCCTTGTTATTAAGCTCCATGGCATCGCAGTAATGTTTCCCAGCCCTGACTAGGGCAGGCAGAGGGAGGGGAAGTCTTGGCTGGAATGACTGAGACCCTGGGAATTCAGCTGTCGTTTTTTCCTTCTAAGAACTCGGCAGCCCCCCATGTCTCCCCTACTTGGTAGTCTGAGATCACAGAAATGGGATTTTACTTTTTCACAAGCTTAATGCTGTCTTTATTAACTGGAACAGTCCCTGGAACATGTGATATATGAAAAGGAAGCCCACCCCCAACAAAGCAGAGCTGGGCTCTAGGGGGAAAGCATTCCTCAACCAACTCAGTGGTTATCGGGGAGGTGGCGGCCAGTGGCCTGGAGGAGGGATTTAGAATAGGAAATTACTCAGGATGCTTCTACGATTTACAAATGGGAAAAGAGTGGTGAACTAAGAGCCTGGGAAAGAGAGATCCAAACCATGCCTGAGGCTGAGGAAGTCGGTGCAGTGAATGAAGTCCGACCACACAGCGAACATAAAAAAAGCACAAAACAAAACCACACAAACATACACACATATATATGATCAGAGATATAGCAATGGAAGGCACATTAGGGTCTGACCCTTCTCATTTTACAGGTGAGGAAATTGAGGTGCAAAGAATTTAAGTGATTTGCTTCAGGTCACGCAGGTAGTAAGGTACAGAGTTGGGATTCAAATCCAGGTTGCTTGACTCCAAACCTAGATTTCTTTTCACTATATGATGCCGTCCACCACTTCCCTCTTTCACACACACACACACCCACCCACCCATACCCCTCTTGGAGGGAAGGAATAACAGCTGAATTCCCAGGGTCCTGTTAATTCTAGCTGAGCTTCTTCTTAATCCCCCTGAGCCACTAAGGTCTGAGAAACACCACCAGTGCCACCATGGAAGAGGGGTGAGGTGTAGAGAGAAAGAAAATGTCTAAGTACCTTCTTTGCTCCTTGCTCCTCTTCCACCCCGTCTCCTATTACAATATAGACTGCTTTCCTTCCAAACCTCTGCATTATCCTTTCAAAACAGCTCTCCTTTCCTGTAGGACAAGAAGTCACCAGTTAGTGATAAGGGCTGTACCTTTCCTTTTTCCTAGCCTAGGTGACAGCTTTTTCCTGGTTCCCCATCTTCCCGGATGTCTGAGACAGTCAGAATGAACCCTGTACCATCTCATCTGCTGGATGCACTAGAGTGGGGGCCTATACCTGCTGGTGTGGTGTTGGAGAAAGCACAGTGGTCCTGAATGCTAGTCAGGAGACCTTGGTTCTAGTCCCAACTGCAGCTACACTCAGTGTGTGACCTTAGCCAAGGCATTTAGGCCTTTGGTTGTCTTTGCCCTAAAATGAGGCAGTTAGACTTGATGATGTCCAAGGCCCCTCACAGATGATGACAGTCTTGGTCTGAGTTAATATGATGGGCCCAGAGGCAGGTGTCCTGAATTCCATTCTCAAGCCAGACACTAACCTCATCTCACTACCTTGGTCTTTTGGCTCCTGAAGTGGACAACTCATAGTCACCACTTTATTGGGGAGGGGTATTCACTCTGCTTAGTTAAGTGTCCCCCCAATCTGCTCTGTACTGCAAGTTCATAACCAAGGGACCAAATTTTACTTTTGGATACTCTCAAATAAATTTCTCTGCAGGAATGGATGAGGAAGTGGGTGGGTATTGACTAGTGGTCTGTGTCTGAGAGGGACAAAATCACAGTCTTTAATTTCTGCCTTTAAGCCACTGTTCCTGTAGAACACTCTTCCTTGGTCTCACTTGCTTCAGTTTATGTCTCCCCTGGTGTTGTCCCATGCCCTTCCCACCGCTGTCACAGGAGGAGCTATCTACACTTCTGTCACTGACTAGTCCTAACTTCCTGACTGCTCTGACCTGTCTTGGTTGCACTGTAGATGTTCTCGATAGGGAAAACTGTGCCCAACCCATACAGCAAGACTTTAGCTAGGGCAGGGATGAGCTGAGTGGTGGTCACCAGCACATTCACGCAATTAGGCCTGGAAAACAAACAAAAACAAGGGTTAAAAAATACGAGAGACTGAAGCTGGGTTGCTGTCCTTTGAAACATCAGATTAGGGTGGGGAGGTTGGAGTAGGTACATGGTACTCTGGAGGAGTACCCCAAAATATAGCTTGGGTACAAGTTTCTAGCATCTCACCCTCAACTTAGCCTGATACTACCAGATTATAGACTATTTGACATGAGGGTCAAGTATGCTGGAGCCAGCTTGTATTGGCGTGAGAGAGCTGATTATTAAATCTTTAACGTGAGCACTTAAACCCTGGAAATCAGCAACGGTTACACATCACAGCTTGACTTGTAAATTGTTGATTGTCTAGACGTAAGAAATTGATGGCAAAAATGTTAATAATGCAGATTAACCTTAAGAGTGAGTCATAGATAACATTTTTTTTTAATTGAGAACTGGTTGTTAAAACATTTACCAGGACACCTCTGGGTCAGTCTAATAACACCAAGAGTACTTCAATTCTTCCAGATGTCTGGAATTTCATGAATGGGACATTTTCCTCCACTGATGCACACTCTTTTAACCTGTCTTCATTGACTGAGGGGAGGCTAAGAAAATTAATTATCCAGCAGCCAAGCCAACCCTTTTAGGATCAATGTCTCCAAACCTTATTATTCTCAGCCTCTTATACATTCAGTTGGTCAAGTCCTAATCTAGGAGCCACTGTCCTTTGCTCAGAGGAAGCTCAGGGGGCAAAAAGAACAGAGGAAATCCTCTGGTCATTTTTCCACTGTACTTACCGAGAATGTATTAAATTTAGCGCCTTGAGGGCGTGTGTCAGCCAGAGGTCTGTCAAGGCCTCAAGTTCTGCTCTTAGTTGCAGCCAAGTTTCTCTTTTGGGGGCCCCTATCAAACCTAGGGGCAAGGAAAAGAAGACACTGATGTCATTAATCATCCTGGGGAAACCCCAAGCATTATCTGGGGCAAGTGGAAACAGATTGGCCTGACCCTGAGGAGATTAAATGAAATGAGGCCCAAAGTTCCTTCCAGCTTTATAGTCCCAAGATTCTATCACTCTGCACATGGATGCTCAGCTTTCAGTCTCCAAATGAATTCTTTTGTATTGGAATCCATTGGGATGAGGATGCTACTTTCTCCTCTGGCCTTATGGACATTGCCTCCATGCAGATGGCTCTCAACATTCATTGTTCTCTGTGACATCATAACTGTCCCATCTTTCTACAGGGCCAGGATTTTGGAGTGAAAAGGATCCTCAGAGTCTAAATCCTCACCCCCACCCCCATTTTACAGATGAGGAAACTGAGGGTCAAGAGACAAAGTCACCCAAGTGAATTTTGTGGTACAGCTAGGACTAAAATCCAGGGTCTCCTTATTCCAAAGCCTAATCAGACTGACTAAACTCCTGCAGGGTTGGGGTCATGCTGTATTAACAGTATAGAGATTTTATATACCCTTTTGTTTTACTAAAAATCTAATTCTGAGAGAGGTGAAGAGCTCACAGTCACACAAATAAACCAAGTCTCTTGAACCCTGGTGCAGTGCTTCCAGTATACCATAATGCCTCCATCTTGAACTCAATTTCCTTTGGGTTGTCTTATGGCACCTTCTCCAAGGCTCTTACACAATGTGGATTCTGAGTACAAGTGGTGGTAATGACTCGGGTTCCTACTGTTCCAGACGTGCTCTTGGGCTTCCGTTTCCTCGCCCACCCACCTAAAGTTTGCTCAAGTCTTTCTGCTTTCGGTCTTGGCCTTTTCTCTCTCTCCTTCCACCATGCCTCTGAATCATTTCCTCCCAAAGGTGTGTTTTTTAAGCCTCTCCCATTATCCTCCAACACAGTCACACTTTCCTTTCTCTTCCCAGATGTCTGCTCCTTTTCCTGATGCACGGAAACACCCTGCCTTGCCCAAGGCTCCCAGTAACCCACAGGAGGCCACCCACTATAGGACTTGTCTCCCACTCCTGATCCCACTACTCTCTGCTGAAACACCAGACTGAGCACAGGCCTGCCTGCTCAACTCTGTATCCCATCAGTTGTTAACAATACCCATGGCCCAAGAATGACACCTCTGGTAATTTCCCCTCAGCTTATGTGAAAATTAAGCTATACCGACAGAGGTCCAGGGTATTTCCTGGAGCTTAGGGGACCTTCTGGGAGGACCCGGTGGTTCAAGGCAAAACAGATTGCAGTTCATGGCAAGTAACAAATTCCAGAATCCTTCCCTCCACTCTCCCAGCCCATCCCCTCAACAGGATAAGGACAAAGAACTGAAGAGGGCCTGAAAGGTCATCTATTCAAAGTTTAAAGTACAAAGCCTCATCCATCCTCTGCTTAAACACCACTAGAGACTGGCAACTCACTGTTTTATGAGGGAACTTTATGTTTCATTATCAGACAGTTCTGGTTGTCAGAAAGTTATAATGGATGTTTATGAATTGATTGATTACTTAGCTAAAGTCAACTTCCCTATAACATTTGCCATCCCCTTGCTGGCCCTGCTCTTGGGCGACACAGGACAAACCTAGTCCTACTTTCCTAGTATAGCCTGTCTGTTAGATATAGGAAGACAGAAATCAGGTCCTAAGTCTTCTCTTCTCCAGGCTATACACCCTGAGTTCATAAGATTTTGATTGTAAGGGCCTCTAGAAATCATCTAGTTCAGAGGTTCCCAAGCTTATTTGGCCTTCTGTCCCCTTTAAAAAAAAATTACTCAGCGCCCCCCTTGCCTCCCTTGGGTTAGGTTAAGTTAATCCTTATTTTTATTCAATGACCAGCACCCCAAGGGGCAGTATTGCCCACTTTGGCAGCCTATGCATCCTAATTTGGTGAGGCAGCTAGATGGCTCAGTGGATAGAGCACTGGAACTAGAATCAGAAAGATCAGAGTTCAAATCCCATCTCAGACACTAGCTGTGCCACTCTGGCAAGTCATTTCATTTTTATTTGCCTTATCTGTAAAACAGGGATAATAATTGTACCTACCTCCCAGGTTGTTGTAGAGATAAAGAGATAATGGATAATATTTATAATGCACTTTGCAAACCTTAAAGCATTAGATAAGTGCTAGCTGTCATTATTATTATTGTTTTATAAGTGAGGAAAGTGGAGCTGTGAGAGGGTAAAAGATTTCCATAAGCACATTGGGATTCAGATCCAGGTCTGCTCACGCCCAATCCAGGGGCTGTTTCACTAGACTTTGCTGTCTTAAGTGGTCCTCACAGGACATGGTTTTAAGTCCTCACTAGCCCTGCCACCCTCGTCTGGACTTTCTTGAGCTTAACAATATTTTTCCTAATACCCAGAACACAGAAAGGATACAATGTAAAGTGAGTGTCTCATAAAACTTGGTCTTGCAGCCAAGAGTAAGAAATCTCCAAATTTGGCAAAAGTTCTATGATTCCAGTTACATCTACATCTAGTTACTTGATATGTATGTCTAAAGCTGCCTCTATTTAGTCTTATCATGCTGGGATAACAAGGCAAGGTTGGCTGAGGAGGTGGCTACATCTTCCCCTCTTGATTTACTGCTAATGCTAGAAAATCCACTATTCAAGTCTCATTCATAGGAGCATGGGATGTGAGAGCTGGAGAGAACTTTAGAGGTCCTCTAGCTCAATGTCTTCATGTTATAGATAAAGAAACTGAGGCCTTAAGGAAGAGAAGGTGGATCACACATGTATTAACTGACTTCAAGTACAATTTTATGAACTGGACTCCTTTGGTAAGGATAGGTAGGGGACATTTACGGTCATTATACACCAAGGAATCCTTCCCTCTTGTAGCCTCTCCCAGATCCTCATCCCATGAGGGTCAGGCTAATTTTCTGCCTGAAAGGCCATGATAGGAACTTGATTGGCTCAGGGACTTAAAGTCCAAACCATGAAGAGAAAGGTGTTTGATGAGTGGAAGGCAGGTTTCTTTTGTAAAAGTTTGATATTTCCTTTCTCAAACACCTGATGTTTAAAATCAGCTAAACAGGTGATGATATTAAAGTAGATTTCCAGCCAAAAAATCCCTAAACATCATGAGGAAGTAGATTGTAAGAAATTTCTCGGCAGCAGTCCTGTTAAGGGTTTTAGGAGCCTCTCTCCCTCTCAGACTTACTAGACTGCAGGCTCCCTGAGAACTGGGACAGTACTTCACCTAAACCCTGCATTTTTTTTGTGTGTGTGTGAGGCAATTGGGGTTAAGTGACTTGCCCAGGGTCACACAGCTAGTACATGTCAAATGTTTGGTCTGAGGTCGGATTTGAACTCAGGTCCTCCTGACTTCAGGGCCGGTGCTCTATCCACTGCACCACCTACCTGCCCCTAAACCCTGCATTTTTCCCAGCACCTGGCACAGTGCTCTACACCCAGTAGGTGCTTAATAAACATTTGCTGAATTTATGAATAATAAGGGAAGCTGGAATGTCTTTCTTCTTATGAGAAACAAATCCTTCCTGTTCTTTAAACTTTTCAAGGCAGTACTTTCGCATACGTTTGATCCAAACTATCACTCTTACTGTAAGGAAGGCTGGACAAGTAGTCCCCTCCACATTATTAGAAGAGGAAACAGACCACAAGGGCTAGACTGACTCTGAAGGTGAGTTAGTGGAAGGGCAGATTAGGATTGAGTATCTTCTCTTTGCACCCTCTCTCGGCTTCTATCAGGGCAGACTGAACCTCCCTCCCTCCCTGAGCCCACTCACCCCCAACATTATTTTTGTATGTGTTGTACATCTCTTTCACTCGTCGGTAGCGGAATGCCAACTTCCTCATCCAGTCGACTCCCCCGTGAACTCCAGAGCCCAGACACAGGTTGGCCCCTGCCGCTGAACTATGAAAACCATCTGCTGAGAAGTTGTATGTACTGTGGAGAGGAAGGTAAGGGCACATGGAGTTGGGGAGATGAGGGTAGGGTAGAGAGAGCAAAAAGAAGTGGGAAGGAGGTGAAGACAAAGAAGGTTAATGTGAGTAGGCTCCAAAGAAGTTGACCTCCCCCCAGCCCCTTGGCAGTCTGATAAAGTCTGTAGACCCCCTTCTCAGCATAATGTTTTTAAATAACTGAAAACTCAAAATCTTATAAAAGTGAATGCTGAAACCTAAAAATAAATAAATAAATAAAATAAGTGAAGGAAAAACTAAATTTTAGAGGCTACTGAAAATAAAGATGTAATTTTTTCTTTTCCCATCTAAGTTTTTTTCATTTTTAAAAAAAATTAATTTATAGAATAATTTGCAAGTTTGCAAGATCTATTCGTGGACCCCAAGTTAAGAACTGGGCTCTAGGAACAATTAAGCAGGACAAATGAAAATAACAACTAAGTGGTAGCTGTGATCTGAAGGGAGAAAGGAAGACTCTTCACAAGGCCCAGGGAGTCTCTTTCCTTCTCTCTAACACCCTCTGGTTTATTTTTGTAAAGAGGGCAATGGTCACTGCACCAGATCTCTAGGGGACAGAAATCTTTCCTTCACACCTTATCCTCCCACCAAGGTATAATGTGACTGTAACAGATTTAGGGCTCAGAACCAGTGACACAGCCCCTCCAGCTTAATTCCTTTCTTGCTCAGAAGGACGATCATGAATTTATTGAGCGTGAACAATGAAATCAGTTTCCCTGTGAAATTGGCGGACATATCAAATGCTGGCAAGCAGCATGCATGCTCCTCAAATATTCCCTGCACATGGTTAGTGTTACTCTGAATAGAGACACAGGCCTCTTGGCTGGAGCTTTCTCTGGGAAGAGGCCTTGGTGATGAATGTTAATGAGCCAAGAAACAGGCTGACATACGGCTGGTGAAGCAATGAGCTTGCTGTAGGACACCTCAGGTCCAGAGCATGACAATCAGATATTTTAAATCAGTCACTGATTTTTCTCTGGAAAGGGATATAAACTTTGGGTTTCTGAGACTATAGCAAAATCTAAGCCAAGGGAGATTAAAGGTGGCTATGATGAAATCCAGAAGGAAAAATTCTGAAGAGTAAGGTTAAATCATGGCTTTTGTTCCATGAAAATCATAGTCACAATGTCAGAGCTAGAAGGGACCTTAGAGATCTATGTAGCCCAGGGGCTCTCCTCCTTGTTCGTCTCACGGACCACTCCTCTGAGCAGCCTGATGAAGCCTATATGGTTCCCTTCTTAGAATAACGAATAAAATACATTGGATTATAAAGGAAACCAATTATATTGAAATATAGTTAAGGTCTCATATTAAGCTCTTGGTTCTCAGTCCAAAGATTTTCCTACCATACCACACTATATACTACACTATACTGCCAAACAGGTTTAAAAAAATGAAGCAAGAGGTCACAGAGTGAGTTGGTTTTCTTCCCCCCACTAAATTCTGTTTGTTATTACAGCTCTCAGTGTTGAAAGTGACTTTATTGCGGAAGATGCCTTTACAAATAAACAGTGCTGTGAAGTGTGACTTGTGCCTAACTAGACCGTCAGGACAACAACGCGCCCCCCCGCCCCCGCCCCGGTTCCCCGCTGTATCTCTCACAATTTGGCAGAAACCCTAATTCTCCTAAGCTACAAGGGGACTGGAAGGGTACGCTTAGTTTAAACCACAGATGGCCCAAAAACTTAGTTTAACTAATAACGTCTAGTATCTTCACCTACCACCAGAGGCATTAACCAAGTATCCAGATTGGAGACTGAACTTTGCCTCTCTTTGCTTGAGGTGAGAATAGTAAAAGGTGAAAACAAAAACAAAAAACTCAAATCTAAAAAGGAAGGAACTCAGAGACCCTAAATGACTGGATCCTAAATAAGTGACTGCTGAACATGATGATAATAATAATGATAATGATGATAATAATAATAGGTAACATTTATATAGCACTTACTAGGGGCCAGGCACTGTGCTAAGCACTTTACAAATATTATCTCATTTGATCCTGACAACAACTCTGGGAGATAGGTGCTATTATTATTCCCATTTTATAGATGAGGAAACTGAGGTAAACAGAGGTTAAGTGACTTGCCTAGACACAGTTAGTAATGATTTGAGGTTGGATTTAAATTCAGATCTTCTTGATTATAGGACAGGCCTCTATCCACTGTGCCCCTCAGCTGCCAAGCTGATCAGATTGATAGGATGAGTGGTAACCAGGGTAGTCATAAAATTCCATGAAAAAAATACATAATCTTGGAGCCCTTAGTCAAATGAAAGAGACTCAGACATTGAAAAGAATCTGATCCCAGAGGGAGGAAAATGCCCCTGTGCATTTCATAAACAGTATAAGTTACATTTTATTGGGAAATGGGTCATTAAGTTGTACTGCTATGCACTTTAGAGAGGGTTGCGTTAAACTAGATCATTCATTAGAGATCAAATCAGATATTACAGGTTGTCCCAAAAGTCTTAGGGCAGTTCTAAGTTACTAGATCTTAAAACTGCCCTAAGAGTTTTAGAACATCTTATACATGTAAAGTACTTTGCAAACTTTAAATATAAGCTACTGCTATTGTTATTATTGTTTTCAATTTAAGGCCTGCTTCTAAGAAGAACTACTACTACTACTACTACTATTACTCCTGGTGCTCTACAGTTTACAGTAATAACTCTGTGAGGCAGGTCGTTGTTTGAATATTATGCATATTTTACAGAAGAGGAAACTGAGGCTTAGAGAGAAGAAGGGATTCCTCCAAGTTCACATGGTAGGTAGATGAAAGAGGACTCAGACCCAAGTCTTCCAAAGCCAAGTCTTTGCTTTTCTTAAAAAGTACTTTCTCTACAATAGCCTTGGCAAACCAGTACAAAGTAGGTATTATGACCCCCATTTTACAGATGAGGAGACTGTATAGAAAGGATGAATGTTCCTTTATTGAACTCTATAAGTTTGGAAGGCATTGGCTTGCTCAGTCCTTTTGGCATGGTGACCAGGCCTTATTTCTTGCCAGGTCTTAATTTTGGAAAGGCTGGTGTCAGAGAATAAATATTTGAAGAGTTGATTAAATTTTAGCCAGCAAGACCTTGCATCATTTCTACATGTGGGGTCCTTTGCAAAGATTCACAGGGCCTTGTGCTTGTTTCTTTGCTTTCTTGGTCAGAATCATAAAATCACTGATTGCCAGAGATTAAAAGGTTCTCGAGAAATTATCTAGTCTAACTCCCTCATTTTACAGAGGGGGAAGCTGGGGCTCAGAGTGGGGGAGTGACATATCCAAGGTCACAGAGTAGGGGAAGCTGACCCTAGAACCCAGTTTTCTGACTTAGCTATTTCTACTACAGTATTCCATAGGGAGAAGCAACTTGGAATCAAACTCTATTTAACCATATAGGAAATTCTCCTATGCTCAAACAGTTTGGGGCCAAATCTACTTTGTAAGAAAACATTTAGGGTATGGGGTTGCAGGGGTTGGCTGCATCCTGAATCTCTTAGCTAGTGGTTTACTCTAAATAAATCCCAATTCTCCCCAACTTGCTTCCCACCATCTAGCTCCTCCATCTCTTTTATTGGGGCCTGTAAACTATGGCCCACTGTGGTCTACTTTTGTATGGAGACCAGGGAGCTAAGAATTTTTTTTTACATTTTAAAAATAAAGTTTTATTGTATTTAGAAATGAAAATAAGCTATTCTAGCTTGAGGCTGTACAAAAGAGGTAGGGATGAGAATTTGGTCTGCAGGCCATAGTTTTCAGACTCCTCTTGATTTTGGATAATGGCAAATTCAGATTGTGAGTTTATTATATCTTTAAAGAGACTGGTTCAGTTCTAATGGATTCTGGCATCAGTGAGAACAACGAAGGATGTTTATTTTTTTAAAGTTCTTATACATTTACAGTCTTGGGGATTTTTAATTTAGAATTTAAAAATCTACCAGTGAAGTCAAGTAGGGAGAGATACAGCAACCTATTAGTAGGAGCTCTCAACGCCACCCAGTCCATAGCCCCTCACTGGGGCACTACTAATTTTCCAGAGTAGCTGGTAGTATAATACAGAAGACTAGTCAGAAGACCTGGGTTCTAATCATAGCTTTGCTACTTACTAGCTGTGTTCATAGGCTTATAGTTCATAGGAACACAGATATAGATTGGAAAGTATCTTAGATATCATCTACTCCAATCCATTCATTTAACAGATGAGGAAAAAGAAGAACAGAGAAGGAAAGTGATTTACTCAAAGTCGCAGAGGTAGTAAGTGGAAGCGTTGGGATTTGAATCCAGGTTGTCTGACTCCAGGCCCAGAACTCTTTCCATTATACCACCCTTCCCATGTGACCCTAGGTAAGTCATTTTAAACCTCAGTTTTCTTATCTACAAAATCGAGATAATATACGACCTACCTCAGAGAGATGTCATGAAGAAAGCACAGTAGGAACTGTGATGCTTTGTGGAAATATGAGTTATTGTCATCATCATTATTATTTTTTAAATCAACATCCCAACATTCCTTTAAGTGACTTGATCATCTCACACTTTGTGATCCAGTGACGTGGGCCTCTTTGCTATTGCTCACTCAAGACATTCTCTCCACTCTGGGCATTTTCCCTAGCTGTCCCCCCACCCCTGGAACTCTCTCCCTCCTCATCTCTCACTCCTGGCTTCCTTTATGGCCCAGCTAAAACTGCAGCATCTGCAGGAAGCCTTTCCCAATCCACCTTAATTCTAGTGCTTTCCCTCTGTTGATTATCTCCGATTCATCCCTTACGTATCTTGTTTGTACACAGCCGTATACGTGTCGTCTCCCCCATTAAACTGTGCGCTTCTCAAGAGCAGGGACTATCTTTCGTCTTGCATTGTATCCCCAGCGCCTAGCATAATGCCTAGGACACAGTAGGTGCTTAATCAATGTTTGTTGATTGACTAAACTGAAGTACAAAAGCAATGTTAGGTAATGGTTATTGGGAGGAGAGGGACAGTAAGAGTCCTCCTGATTACAGAGCTAGGTGAGATAGAAGTCATATTATCTTCTGCATGGTCACAAAAGGTGTAAGACAGGTAACATTTCCAGATGACTGCCATCATTCTCACCCCTACACATGCCTTTGAATGGGAGTGGGGGAACGGAAGAGGGATCTTTCCCCTCAAATTCCCCACCTCAAATCCTGGCCATTGTCATCCGAGGAGACATCATCAACATGGATCTGGTCACAGTCCTGAGAAGTATTTGGCCAAAGAAGAGAAAGAAGGGAAGGGGGAGAGTGGTAGGAAAAAAGGAAACAAGAAACATCACTTTTTAATTTGAAATAATTGTTGGGAGCGGGTTTCCTATGCTCTCAAGATTGTGCCGACAGCGGATATTAAGAAAAGATACTGGGGTTTTCATGCTGGGCTTCTATTCCCAAGCAAATTCCTTTCTCCGGACAATGAGGTTACCAGGACCTGACTATCTCTGCCATACAGAAGCCTGGATGGTCAGAATCAGAATAACTGCCACATGCTGATGAAGGAGGAGAGAGCCCTGGAAACAGCAGCCTCAATCCCCCAGCCAAGAGTAAAGGGAGAAAGGATGGTGCCAAAACAAATTCATTCCACCTCTGTCCAACAGGCTGGCAGTGCTGAGCACGCATCCAGAATAAGGATGGCAGACCTCAGAGCCCTTGGCAATGCAAGTGAATGTCACAATTTGAAGTCGATAGGGTACAGGGAACACCTTGAGCTCTGAACCAGGAAATCTCAGACAATTTTTTTCCCAGTGAGAAATGAAGTCTGACTAGTTTGTATTACCATTTGTCAGTACAAGTATGCCCTTCTATGGAATTGGAATGTTTCGTCAGCATTTGCCCTTGTCAGTGGCCCTTCTTAGTTTTTAGAATAATAGGGGGTTTTTTTTTGTTTTTGTTTTTTGTTTTGTTTTGGTTTGTTTTTTGGCGAGGCAATTGGGGTTAAGTGACTTGCCCAGGGTCACACAGCTAGTAAGTGTTATGTGTCTGAGGCTGGATTTGACCTCAGGTCCTCCTGACTCCAGGGCCAGAACTATCCACTGTGCCACCTAGCTGCTCCTTAGAATAATAGTTTTGCAGAGTTCTGGAATTGAACAGGACCTTAAGCACGAATGAATCACAGCATCATGGAAACAATGGAGCTAGAAGGAAGTTTTAGGGTTCATTTTAGTCTAGGCCCTTCACTTTACAGAAGAGGGAACCGAGGCCCAGAAAGCAGATATGACTTTCCTAAAGTCACACGGGGAGTTGGTGGCAAAGCTGGGACCAAAATCCTGGTATCTTACTCTCAGTTTAGGACTCTACCCACTGAACCATGTTTCGTCCACTGAAGTACTTACCTGGGGTATACGATCTTACTCTAGCATGAGAGGACACATCACAACTACAGAGGCATTACTGATGGTAGTAGAAACAGCTGAGCCCTATGGTCTCTCAGTGTAGGACTTGTGAAACCCTACATGACTGGGCCCCATTATCATTTTTAATGTCCCTGCTTCCTTCTCCCTCTCCCCCTGACTTCATGTTGCCCATGATCTCATTTGTCACAGCATCCTTCCTGGTGTTTTGTGAGTTCCAGGTATGACTCTGTATGACACTTTCATAAAACTGCAGGACAGGATGGATCACAGAATTTTAGATTTAAACCTGGAAGGTACCTCAGAGGTCATCTTGTTAATCACCTCATTTGACAGGGGAGGAAACTAAGGCCCAGATAGGTCAAGTGAATCACACAAATTCACACCAAAGTAATAAGTAGAAGAGGCAGAATTTGAACCCAGGTCCTCTGTCTCCAAATCCAGCACTCTATATAAGTGTACCATGTTGTCTGGCACCTTCTAAGAAATTAAATAATCATAGAAATGCAAAGCTAGAAGGGAAATAGGTTGATAATCTCTGTTCTACCTAGATTAACTAATAGTAATTCACATGTCTATAGTGCGGTAAAGGTCACAAATTATTTCAATGGGTGCTTACAATAGCCCTGTGAATTAAGTAATGTGTCTGGACGTCTCTATGTGACAGAGGAGGAAATCAATGGAAACTCAAAAATAGTGATTTGGTCAAGGTCACACAGCTAGAAAATCACAGAGCTGGGGCCAAGAACCCTTATGTCTTGACTAAGACCAGCATTCTTTCTTTCTACCACATCATGCTTGCAGATAAATCCAAGGGATGAATTTCCAAAGTTCTCCCATCCCCATCCTTTTCAGAAGCACCTTTCCCATGCACCCTGACAGGTTTTTTTTATTCTGTGGGTACCCAAACAACACTGAGGCTCTCTGGGTCAGTGCCAGTTGGGTATTAGAACATCACGATTCCCATGCCTCACTCTAGCTCATCAATACCACTTACATTCATTGGGGGAAAGAAATAGCAAGTAGAAATGCTAACTGAGCAGATGGGCAACGCCTGTAGCAATTATGTGTTCAGATCTTATCTGCAGATTCCTCCTTTGTGCAAAGAATGCTTTTACCTCAAAAAATGTACTAAACCTTATTCCCCTCTTCCATTATGACATTATGGTTTTTAATGAAAATGTTAAAAAAAAAAAAGAATTCCAGACATCTCTCTCTTTTGTCCTTTATCTCTCTGATGGGAAAACATCTGTATTTTCTCAAGCTCACAAGTTAGAGTAGTAGATTTGGGGTCAAAGGATTTGGGTTCAAATTATGGCTCTATGAACTTAGTATAAGCCTGGGAAAGTTACTTAATCACTTTGGGCCTCAGTTTCTTCATCTGTAAAATGACAGGATTAGACTGGATAATATTTAAAGTCCCTTCTGGGTCTAAAGCCAGTGCCTTATAAAAAAAAAGTTCACACTAATGTTTTTTTTTTTTTTACTAAATTATGAAAATTTATGCCCAAAGAAACTAAATGGATAATTTTCCTCTTGCTCTACTTTGTCAATAAGTACAAAATATGACTAACTATAAAGGGATAAAACTGAATTTAAAACCAGCACACTAGAACCTAGCCATTTAATTGAGTGTAGCTTACTGAACAGTAAGTCATCCCATGCATTCATTCAACCAGGTTGCACAAAATACTCATGTCATTTGTGGAGTAGCCTTCAAGAACCAGTATATGGGCTACCTAGGAAAGCCATTCTTGTTTCCTTTTAGTCACACTTCATTTTTTAAAAATAAAAACAAGGGCTTTTACATCTTTTGACTGGGAAGAAACCCTGGAGATCATCTAGGTCAACATTCTCATTTTAGAGGGGATAACATGGGAGCTCCTGGGTGAAATGATCTTTCCAAGGTTGCACCATGGTTGGAACAAGAACCATAGGTCTCTGTACTCTAGAGCTCTTTATCCCCTACTATTTGTCTTTTCCAAACATTAGCGACCATCGAAGTCCTACTATGAGAAGGTTCTTATGCATCATGGTGGGGATGTAGGACAGGGTGGGAGTTGGGGCTCCAACTGCAGAGCAGCTCTACTTATTTATCCCAGAAGAGGTCCCCAGTGACCAAATGAATTATAGGTCAGTTTGTGTCCACTCTACGATGGGACTGAGTAGGGTCAAACCTCTCTCCTCTTCCCAGGTCTATCATAAAGAATCTAAGCTCCCTTACCATCTTGGTCTACCCTCTTAACATTACAGGTTGAGATTTCCAACTCACTCCCACTCTGAGCACATCACTCTCTTCCTCAACCTTTAAGCCAGAAGCAAGACTGGAACTAGGCCAGCCTGCAGGGGGAGAGGACAAGGTAGAATTCCCCTCAGCATTTCCCCCAATGCCCCCTGGCTGTTTAGTTGATCCACAGAAAACTACAGTGGCAAGTTGAGTCCTGGTCCCCAGTTTCTTGCTATGTTATTGAAAATAGTATTTTAAAACCAACACTGATTTTACAGACCCTGGCTTTGCTGAAAATAAAATTAATAGCAGATTTCCCTTCGGCACATCACCCTGTCTGAAATTACAAAAACACTCCCCCATAGCAGTTGCAAGCTTAGAAAGCCACACTGGGATAATATTGTCCCAGCCTGCTTAGCTTCGGCTATACTGAGCCGTGTGTGATGTAAAAGGAAAGGCATCTGTGGAAGACCTGCTTTTCTCATTTGTGAGGGAATTGTTCTGGGCGCTAAAGTGTGACAACAGTAGCTATCACATTTCTGACTTAATAAAATACCGTGACACTTAGTGAGACACTACCTCATAGTCCACTGGCCGACCCTATCACATTACCAGCTAAGCTACCCCAAGAAGCTAGGCAGAGCAAAAGTGGGAGGACTGGCTTTTACTACTTGGGAAACCAGACCGATTTTTCATTTTCACAGAAACTAGCTTTTGAGACCTGAGCAAACTGAGGGGGTAAAGGGAAGGAAGAGATACAGAGGAATGTCCATTTGAGCTGAACTCAATGTACGCAAAGATAACCCAGGAGTGTTTTTTCCCTCTCTGCTTGAGCGGTCACCAGGGCTCAGAATTACTGAACGTCAAAGCTGGAAGAGACATTAGAATATAGAATGTTACAGCTAGAAGGAACCTTAGAAAACAGAATAGTACAACTGAAAGGGAATTTAGGACAGGAATGTAAGAACAGAAAGAGACCTTAGAATCCATGTACTTCAGCCTTTTGAAGTAATAAGAGGGATCTGAACAGCAGATGTAAGGAAGATGTCCATTCTAGGCCTGTGTTGAAGTATGAAGGTGGAAGGCAGTGGATTGACTTTAGACAACTAGTAGTCTCACTTGCTTTGAATGCAGAGTATGTTAAGTGGAATATTGCGAAAAAGGTTCTCTAACTCCAGATCCAACACTCTTTACAACATGCTATATTGCTTTACTAAATGGAGACATACTTTTGGTCCATGTGGGTATGATCCAAACATTTTAGTTGGATGCCAACATTCAAGGGACAATACAATCTCTGACAAGATCTGAACTGTGAGTGATATGAGAATAACATCTGCTTTCAAAGTGCTGACAATTTTATTGGGAAGACAAGAGGTCAATACATGAAACAAATGGAGAACAATCAAATGCCCAGAGAAAGGAGAGATCAATACATGGAAGTATTTGGGAAGATTTTTCAGAGAAGTGATACTTGAAGGATAAGCTTTGCAGAGGTGAAGAGGAGATAAAAAAGCATTTTTGATAGAGGAGGAGCCCTAAGCTTTTGCTTAGAGCAGAGGTGTCAAACTCAGAACCAGATTGAAATGTAATTGGGAAATATTTAATAAAATAAATAAAAAAATAGAACACAGATAATGTTATTATGTGGTTCTAGAAGTCAATATGGTAGCCCACAGGGACCCTTATGAATGGTTTAGTGGTCCTTATTTCTGTTTGAGTTTGACATCAAACTCACAGTTTAGCTTTGAGAAAGGTCATGCCCTGTTCAGGTGATGTAGGATCATAGGATTTTGAACCTGAAGGGACTGAGAAGACGAAGACCAAATGAGATGATGTTCAAAGTCTCAAAGTTCACAGACTCATGAATGAGATGGAGAAGGTGAACAGTGATTTATTCACCGAATCCTAGAACATGAGACATATTGGAGGAGGCTTTCCTTGGATGCTGAAAGACACACTTTGGGGACAAAGAAAAGTACCACTCTCTCCAATAGGTGGTAATTGTGTGGAAATAATTTGAAGAGGCAACCTAGATGAAACAGGTTCAAAAAGGAATTGATTCAGTTAATGGATTCCAGAGTGAGCTAGGTTGGGAGTTATGGCCTTTGTGCTCATGTTATTAAAGAGGTCATTCTTGCCCTCCCCAGAATGTTCTTTGGCATTCCCTGGGTTGGAGAGAACATGGTGGGTATGACCCAGTGTGATATCTCTTGGGTGCTAGTGTCCTTGCATCATATCACAGTGGAAAGAGCAATGGCTTCTGCAGTCAGAGCACTTTGGTTCAGGTCCTGTTTCTGACAATTATTACCTCGTGTGATATGTTGAGCAAGTTACTTAAACCACCTTGGGCTCCAGTTTTTTCATTTTTAAAATGAGGGGCTTGGGAAAAACGACCTCTGAGGTTCCTTTCAAGTCTAAATTTATGATACTATGATTCACTTCCAGTGATTTCCTCTTGGTCATGAGTAGCAGCAACAGTCCTCACTGGGTAAGTGGCAGTGATACCACTAGGGATTATAGCAGAAAACCAGGCAAACAAGGCTGGCATTTCAGATGTTCAACTCCTTATACACTATTGTTATTCTTTAGTTCATGAGATTCTTCGAGAGGAAGTACATATCTGTTGGTTTCTCTATTTTGCTATACCACAAGTTGACCACCCTTTTTGGGATGCTTAAATTCCCCATAGCTTTCTACAGCAGGGTCACATTCATGAGCTCTGATGATGAAAAACAGATGTACAAGGCTCTTAAGAATGATCATTTTCTGTTGTGCTATAAGAAATGAGAAAGAGGGACAGCTAGGTGGCTCAGTGGATAGGGTACTGGCCCTGGATTCAGGAGGAACTGAGTTCAAATCCGGCCTCAGATACATAACACTTACTAGCTGCATGACCCTGGGCAAGTCACTTAACCCCACTGCCTACCCCCCCCCCCAAAACAAACAAACAAACAAAAAAGAAATGAGAAAGAGAAAACAGAGAGATTTGGGAAGACTTGTATGAACTGATGCAGAGTGAAATGAGCAGAACCAGAATAATGTTTTACATTATAATATCAATATTGTAAAAATGAACAATTCTGAAAGACCGGTCTGTGATCAATACTGTCATCAACCATTATTTTAGAGGACTGATAAAGAAAATTTTTTTCTCTCAGTTCTTCCTTCCTTCCTTTTTCTCTTCCTCCCTCCTTTCCATTAAGGATACTGCTTTGCATGGTGAAAATGAAAGCAGATAAGGAGTCTCTCGCTCCCCACCCCCACCCTGGTTCAAAAACTAATAAAAGACTGATGGCAAAACAAAGAATTTTTCTGACTTAAGAAGAAACTATGTGGTTGTAGATAAAAGTAGTATAAGAACTAGAGGAGTTCATGGCTTTTCATCCTATTCTTCAAGCATTATTGGAATCTAGCTCTTGGTCCAAAAATCTCTTTTTGCTAGATAGAGGAATGGGTGAATTGATCGCCAAGGATCTCTTCCAGGCTATTCTAGCCATGCTGGTTCGGCCAGCATATTATAGTATTAGCTAATAAGAACTAACATTTATGTAGTATCTACTATGTGCCAGGCACTGTGCTAAGCACTTGACAAACACTAGCTCACTCAATTCTCACAACCATTCTGGCTGATAGGTGCTATCATTATTCCCCCTTTTACAGATGAGGAAACTGAGACAGAGGTTAAGTGACTTGCCCAGGGTCACAAAGCTAGTAAGTATCTAAGGCTGGATTTGAATCCAGGTCTTCCTGACTTCAGGTCTATGTCCATTCGGTCTTAGGCATCTCTACTTTTTGTGATGGTGAAAATAGTTCATTATGAAAATCTTCTGCAGATCTTTCCCATTTTCTCCTGTTTGTTGCCTTCTTTTAATTTTTATCTTTATATGTCCTTGGGATGACTTTGCTTAGTTAGGTCTCTGACCAACTGTTCTCTGAATGAATGAAAATCATTTATTAAGCCATTACTATGTGCTAGGGACTGTGCATACAAAAAATAAGGAAAGTCACCTTGAAGGAGCTTATATTCAAAAGAGAGAGACAACACATATAGGGAAGTAATGGCCAGGGAAGAGGTTTTTGGAATAATTTCCCCAAATCAAGTACTACTGCCTCTAATAATTCTTCCTGATTATTCCAGGCTACTTTTCCCCCCTTCCTCTAAACTCTTATGTGGTTTGTAGTTCACTGTATACTATTTCTACTTACCTGTATACAGCCCTGTACTTTTAGATATTCTGCATGTGTCAGCCCTGTTTCTCCAACTAGAATGTAAACTCTTCTAGGGTATGTGCAATGTGCTGGCCTTGCCACTCATAAGTAGTTGTGTGACCTTGGGCAAATCTTTAAGCCAGTTTCCTCATCTGTAAAATGGGAATAATAATATTTGTACTATTTATCTCTTATGGCTGTCGTAAGGATCAAATGAGCTGTGTAAAGATCCTCTGTGAACCTTGAAGCACTATATAAATGTCAGCTATTTTACTCTTGCCTCTCCCCCAGATGCTAGCCCTGGGGTGAACACACAGAAGAAGCTCACTAAATGTCTTGAGTGATTATTTGGGGGAAATCTGTGAATGGTTCTACTTCTGTTGCATGGATAGGGGATAACTTTTATTGGTGGAAAGTAAGTGGCAGGCTCTAACTTCATGGATGCTCCCAGGGCACGATATAATATGGCAGAAAGAACATTGGGTTTGGAGTCAGAAGACCTTGTTGGAATGAGTTCTGTCACCGACACTTCAAGTAACTATAGGCAAGTCATATGTCCCATATGAGGGTCTGCAGCCATTGTCAGTAACATTAGGGGCCTGGACTAGGTGACTTCTAGAGTCTCTTCCAGCTTTAAATTTTATGATTCTAAAATCAGAACGTCTGAGCGCGGCAGGGTCTTAGCATCTTAGAGCCACAAAGGACCCAACAGAACATGTAATCCATCCCCTTAACTTCACAGAAGAGGAAACTGAGGCCCACATAAGGGAGATGACTTGCTCAAGTGGAACCCAAACAGCACATCTTTGACCAACAGTGAAGATATTTGCAAGGGTTCTTGGGACTATCTCCTGGTGCTGTTTCCACCTGACCTATAATCAACGGCAACAGTAATCCTGCCATTTGCTACCTGCCACATTGCTGGCTGCAGATCAAAATGCCAAAGCCGAGGCTGAGCAGGTGCCAAGTCTTTCCCGAGTAGCCACTTGAGGCCATTAATCCTGCTATCTTTTGCTCCCACCTGACTACAACTACTAAAGAAAAAAAGAAAGGATATTGTTGACAAATCTGCTTCTGGAAAATGACTCCCTTCAAAGGCTGGGCAAGCCAGTCTGCCTTCATTTTTCCTGTGAGATGCATTTTTCAAATGAGCTTGTTGAGTGCTTCCTCTAGACTAGTTGGATAACACATTCCCTAGGAGGAAAATGCTAACACTCTTTTTAGCACTGTCAAAATGTTTAACTTCTCTGGAGAGCGATAAAGACGCTTCACCCACCACTGGATAAATTGCCAGCCAGGCAGGAGCTCTTTGTCAGCAGACTAGCACCGACATGTATGAAATATTATTCTCTCCAACAGCTCCTACAAACTGTAAATTAGACATTTAGCAAACAGACTCAGTATCAGGAAAATAGCTGTGTCTTAACCTGATTTCAGAAGCAACTTGTACAGTTAGCCACCTCACTTCCCATACCATCCTTCTCACGGCATACCTCAGCCAGTATGGGCAACCTGGCCTCTTCTGAATGGGGCCCCTGACTTCACTGGCCACAAAGCTGAAGGTTCCACTTATTGTCTTGTTCGATTTTGTCTAACCACACTCTCTTGCTGCTTCAAAATCGAGCTCAGACCCCATCTCTTTTATGACTGACCCCATTAGCTCCAAACATTCCTTTAAGCATGTCCCCATAGATCTTAAAAACCTAGTTTTTGTGTCAGTATTTTAATTCATAAGAGTTATCTTTTTAAGGTATTTTAAAATCTTTTCTAAATATTTGTCCTATATCTCTAGCAGGTGATGTGGTTCAGCTGTTCTGGTTTAGTGAATCAGAGCTAAGGATTAAAAACAAGTCTGAGTCAAGAACACCAAGGCAAAGGGAACAGTCAGAGTCTGGAGGCACTTAAAGACAATATGTATACACTAACCCAATGGGTTTTTTTTTTTAATAACTGGAGGACAAACTATGGTTTCCTTTAGAACTGCATTTATGTCATAGCTTTAAGGTAAGAACAAATTAATCAGGTGACCAGCCTGGGGTTCAAAGATGGAAGTCAAGATCTAGAGTGAACCAGATGTAGCGAACAGGGTTTGAGGTCAAGGACATAGGCCAGAAATGGGTTCCCAAGTCAAAAGTTGGAATGTAAGAAGACAGAGTCAGGTTTGCTAAATCTAAAGTCAGTGAAACGGGTTGGAACAGAGTAGGGCCAGAGAGGCAAAAAGATCACCAACAGGGTGAAGAGGATCTGAGAGTCCTCATCCTCGTGGGTTAGTCGGTGAGTTAATCTTCCCTATGCTCTGACTGTTGTTATACAGGATTTTAACAGTCACTTGTTATCTCATCTCCCTTCCCAAACTCCTCCCTCACTAACACTAGTGGCAGGTTAAGGCAGTATAAGGCAGAATGAAGCAATGAAGACAGGATCCAGAGTCAAAGGAACTCGGCTTGAACCCTGGTTTTGCAGCTTTGTGACCCTAGGCAATCATATCCCCTTCTCTGGGCCTCAGTGTTCTCATCTGTAAAAGGAGCAGGTTAGACTAGGTGTCCTTTAAGATGCCCTTCCAGCCCTGAACTGTATGACCATGAATCATTCACTCTACAGTCTCCCCAGTTTTTAGATTACAGCTTGAAAGTTGCAGACTGAACATAGGGTCATTTGTCCTCCACTTTCCCCTGCTAGTCTCTCTAGGATCCTGCCAGATGCCATTGACAAGACTTGTTTTCTTTAAAAACATACCAAGAAGGGGTATATGTACCAACAGAGAAGATCCATCAGAAGGTAAAGTGTACACTAATTCAACTGTGATTTTAATAAAAACAGAACAATCTAAGACAATTCCAAAAGACTCATGATGGAAAATGCTGTCCACATCTAGACAAAGAACTATAGAGTCTGAATGCAGATTGAAGCATATTATTTGCTCTCTCTCACTCTCTCTCGTTTCTTCTTTGTCATGGTTTCTCCTGTTGTTTCTAATTCTTCTTTACAACATGACTAATGTGAAAATAGGTTTAATATTAATGTATATGTTGAGTTTATATCAATTTACATGCCATCTTGGGATGGGGGGAGGGGAGAGATGGGGAGAAAATCTGGAACTCAAAATCTTATGGAAGTGAATGTTGAAAACTAAAAATAAATAAATAAATTTATTACAAAACAAACAAACAACAAAACCAAAACAAGGCAGGCTTGGATTGGCCAGTAACATTAATGGTAGACATTTAGAAAGCAGTGGTTGTCATACAAACTGATCACTAATATTCCAAGCCAGAGAATCACTTCCAGTTTTCTCATCATAGCCTAATTTCTTTTCTGGACTCAATATATATTTTGATCTGCAGGACAGTTTTGTATCTGAGAGAGCTTGCTCTCCTCCCCCATCCCCCTTGGAATGCTACAATGTTAAGATCTTACTTAGAGTAATTTTGGTCCGACCTTCCCACTTTTCTGGCCATTTTGTGGATGAAGAAACTGCTGGCTAGAGAGAAGTGAATCCCCCAACATCACACAATATATATTATTGGCAGAAATGGGAGTTGAAATCACTTCTCTTTCCAGTCTATTTAGGGGATCATTGATTTAGAGTTGGAAGGGATGTTAGGGTTCAGTCAAAACACTGTTCAACTTATAGAAGAGGAAACTGAGGACCCAGGGAGGTTAAGTGAACTGCCCAGGGTCACACAGATAGTCAGGGGCAGGTAGTCAGGATCTGAACCTAGGTTCTCTGATTCCAAATCTGGTGCTTCTTTCTCTGAACCACACTGACTCCTACTCTGGGAGGCATCTGTAACTAAGCACCAAGTGGCCGCTGAGGTTGCCTCTGGATACAGTTACTGTACCACTTGATGGTGCTACTGTCTCTCTCATCCACAGAGATTCAGGAAGGAAATCAGCCCAGACTTGCCTTTTTCTCCTGTTCCCGATGAAACACATGAAAAAAAAAGAAAAACTGCGATACCAAGGAAGACAAAATGCTCTGCTGAATCCGGAGATGTTTCCTAGCTGCTAAGAGTTCTGGTTTCTCCCCTTGCAGAAACAGACTCTGTCCTACTGAATAGAAGTACCCCCCTCCCTCAAAGATAGTCTCATGAAACTGTTTCCCATTTCTAATAGGGCTTGCCAGGGGTCACAGGATTTCCTTGGTGGTTACCTTTTCTAGAAACAGCAGGGTCCAACAGAGAGATTGTGAACCCAGGAGGTGCAGCTCCTGAATTCTAATCAGAGATGTATGGTAAGTGTATTGGACTGCCATTTGGGAGATCTAGGCTTTAGTCCTGGTTCCATCAATTACTGGCTAGGTGAAATCCAGAGCCCCAGTTTTTCCATCTTTAAAATGGAAGTGGTAGAGGAGAGTGGATGATTGCCTAGGGTCCTATCCAGCTTTAACAATGTCTTCTAGTCTAGTCTATTTAGTCACCTTGTTCTGATACATCCATTTTCTAGGGCAGGGGTTCTTAGCCTTTTTTGCAGCCTGGACCCCTTTATTGATCTGGTGCTTTTAAGAATAACGTTTTTAAATGCATAAAATAAAATACATAGGATTGCAAAGGAAATCAGTTTATATTGAAATAGTTATTACCAAAATCCTAATCAAGATATTAAAATAAAAGTTCATAGGGCCCAGGTTAAGCACCTCTGCTCTAGATTATCAGTGAAGAATCAATCATATTTATTCTTCATGGATCTTGATTGGGCACCCCCCCCCCCCCCCCCCCCCCCCCCCCCTCCCCCCCCCCCCCC
>NW_020940358.1:26657232-26677159 GCF_900497805.2 Vombatus ursinus
CCCCCCTCCCCCCCCCCCCCCACACTATGGCACAGCATAGCTCCTCTACGTTTTAGCAGGCAGTCTCTGGAAGCTGCCACAGCCATTAAGGTTTCATTCCTTGGTGACTAGACCTCTGCTGATGAATCTCCCTTCATTCAGAGAGGCTGGTCCTCAGGGAACAGAGTCATTTATTGCCAGACTTCCACTCAAGGCTCCTCTGGCTGTCTTAAGACTTGCCAGAGACTATGCCATGAAGGAGGAGGCACTGGAGAACCTGAGTACAGGAAGGAATGGACTGAGATGAATCAGTCTGCCAGCCAAACAAAAGAAAGAGATATTCCTAAAAGTGATTTTCACTTTTCTCCTGTAGCAGGGACATTCAGGCACTTAACAGCTGAGCCAGAACAATGATTTGGGGGTTAAATTCCTTCACCATTTCTGGCACTTCTCCTTTGTTCCCAAACCCAGTAGCCAAAATTGAAACAGACACCATCTTTATGAAGTCTGGAGAAGCTAATGTTCCCATTTTCCTCAGCTATTCAAGACTGGGCTGAAAGAGAAAGGGGACATTGCCAGTTGTCAGGGCCATAATTTGGGCAGATTCTGCCCCAGGGTGCAACCGACAGGAGGGCAAGCTTCCTCCTCTTGGAAATCCCTCCTTCTTCTGGTGCACTGCCAGACTGCTGCTCGTTATCTTCTCTCTCCACCCCATCTCCCTCTTTAACACCACCACCTCCAGCTTCCTTTTCCCTCTCCTAATCTATGTCCATCCTCACTCCCCCACTCCTTCCAGACAACTGGTTAGACCAATTGCACCTGATCGGGGCAGAATGTTCTTTTCAGATAATCTTCCCATAACCTCTCCCTCTGTCCCTTATTTCTGACTTTTGGGTGGGGGCATGGCTTCTTGTAGTTCATCACCATACCTGGCATAGAGTAAGTGCTTAATAAACGCTTATTAACAGTTTTGCTGCCTGCTTGATACTTAGAGATTAGAGCAGTAACGACTTGCTCTAGCTGCCCTAGATCATAGACTCTCAGAGCCGGAAGAGACTTCAAAGGTCATCTGATCCAACCACCTTATTTTACTGATGGGGAAACAAAGGCCCAGGGAGGGGAAATGATTTACCTATATATTAGTTAGTGGCAGATCCTGGCCTAGAATGTGGGTCTCTGACTTTTCAGTCTGGCCCCCTCCTCCCCCTTCCAACACTGCTATCAGCCCCATCCATACTCATGAGTATGGTCTTGATTTAAATCTCTCTTCCTGGGCTAGTGTGCAAGGAGAAGCTACATGTGGCTCCTGTCTGAATTCCAATGGGGGGCTACATGGCGCTGGTTGTGGGCTGTTGGGCATTTTAAAAAAAATGTGTTTTTCGTTGTGTATGTTTTAACTTTTAAATAACATTATGCGGTTTCAATTCTGTGTAGATGCCCCTAGGGCCCCTTGGCAGTGGGGACATTTTTTTTTTTAAGTTCAGAAAATAAAAACAAACAAGCTTCACAGCACAGCACCAATAGCCAATCCGGATCTTTTAAAGAAGGTGTTTCTTTGGGACCCATGAAATTCATTGCAAGGAAGAAATCACAAAATCCCTTCTGTGTCTACCTATACATAAGGTCCCTGGTCTCTGGTTTACCTCTATACTCCAAAAAGATCAAGGATTTAACAGGTATGACCATTGCCTTCACTGACTCTGACGACAATCCCTCCATGGTCTTTGGGGACCGCTGCAGTCGACAGTCTGGTGACGATCTTCTCTGCATTTAGTTAGACTAGTACCTGGAAGATTGACGCAGAGTCTGCTGCTCGGCCGGCAGTCAAAGTCTTCCCAGCTTGTTTGAGCCTGTTGCAGCTTGGTTCTCTGCTAGCATAGCCTAGAGAAACTCAAGGTCACCTCCAGAGCCACAACAAAGCATCAGAGGAGGGCTTCAGGGGAGAATCGCTACCTTTCTTCAAGGCTCAGCTCAAGAGATAGCTCACCTAGAAAGTCACTTGATGTTTCTGGGTGATGGTATTTCTTCCTGAAATTACCTTTCATTTTCTTTATGTATATTTCACCTACGTTTATGTGTATACATGTTGTTTCCCCCATATGCTCCTTGAGAGCAAGAGACTATTTCATTTCTTATCTTTGTAGCCCCTTAGTATCGAGTACAAGGCCTAGCATACAGTAGGTGATGAATAAATGCTTCTTGACTGATTGAGTGCTTATTGGTGGGCAGAGTACCCACCAGGGTACTCTAGGACACTTCTGACACTTCCTAGCTGTGTGACCCTGGGTAAAGTGCCTAACCCATCTGATCTCAGTTTTCACATTTGTAAAATGGGAATAAGGGTCTGATAATATATATAATAGTAATTTATAAAGCTTAAAGTGCTATATAAATGTAGTTATTATTATTAATTATAATAATATCAGCAGCTTGCCATTTGCAGAGGCCTTTTAGCTTACAAAATGCTTCCCATATATTATCTTACTCAATCCTCACACCACAACTTTTAGGTATGTATTGTCAGGATTATTATTCCCATTTTCTAGATGAGGAAATTGTGGTTCCAAGAAATGAAGTGATTTGACTAAAGTTGCACAGTCTGTTAGTTGGCAGAACTGAAGGCCAGTGTTTTTAACCATCCATTTGGAAGGCAGGTTTGACTGCTGGTTCAGGCCAGCAGTAGGGCTGACTTTAATGGTTAAATACAAACTGAAGAAACTTCCCTCTGCTTTGAGGTCAGAGGTCATGGCAGGGAGGTGCTCTCTAGCAGGGTGGGAACCATTCTTTTCATGCTGTTTCTGGCATCTGCTATGGTGTCTATTGAAAATGGGCACCCACTGAGCTCCAGGCTCATATGACTTGGCCCCAGAGTGAATGAAGAACATTTTCTCATCTCTCATGATCACAGATAGCTTTTCTATATTTGTAACTTGTGGTTACAACCTGAAAAGTCACTAACTTTCACACTTTGCTGGTCTCAGGGGAAACTTTTCTGCCCAGGGCCAGACTTAGATACTCCTTAGCTTCCTACCCTCCAGGGTCCAGGAGATACTACACTAGTTAAAGCTACCTCCCTCTAATGCCCATAATGAGCATCTCCCAGGGGACCTAGCCCAGTCTGGAGTGAAGTCCAAATCGACTACACCCACTCTGTTTCTGCCCTTTCCTTTTCTTTTCTTTCTTTCTTTCTTTTTTTTTGGCTAGGCAATGGGGTTAAGTGACTTGCCCAGGGTTACACAGCTAAGTAAGCGTTATGTGTCTGAGGCTGGATTTGAACTCAGGTCCTCCTGAATCCAGGGCCGGTGCTCTATCCACTGCGCCACCTAGCTGCCCCCCTTTCCTTTTCTTTTAAAATATTTTTTTTTTCTTTTCCTCATGGGCATTTGAAAGTAAATTATAATACTGTAATTACAGATGGTTCCTCCCCCTGACTCCTGCCCAGAAAGACATAGTCCTATAGGACTTTCCCCAGTCCAAGGGTGCTCCTTTTGCTTCATTCCTACCACGTTCTACAGAATGAGAACTCAGAGAATGTGACAGAAAGAAGACTCAGCTTGGAGTCAAATCCCAGAGCCCAGCACTATGTGTGTGACCTGGGCAAGTCACTTTATCTTTGCCTAATGGAGCGGGACTCAGCTTCTTGCTTTGGCTCTGCCCTAAACTTCTGTGGCCCTGGCTAAGTCGCTTCCCTTTTTTGGATCTCTTGTGGACAAGATGATGGAGGGGGGGATGGGACTTAATCATCTCTAAGGTCTTCACTAGCTCCAGTTCCAAGGACTCTCCGTGCATCTGTTTCCTTTTTGGAAAACGGGGGAAATCAGATCTGTCCTTACACGCTTGTAGGAAGGATTGAGAGAGCACTGTATGATGTAAAGCACTAGACAACAGCAGAAGGATTATCAGACTAAGTCATCCCATCCCCATCACCTTCACCACCACCATCATGATCAGCATTCAGTTCCAACTGTTCTTCCCCCAGGAAGTCTTCCCAAAGTTACCACTTGCAAAAATCCCCTGCTGCCGATCCAGATTAAAATGCAATGGGGAAATGCTTAACAAAATAAATAAAAATACATCACAGATAATGTTAATTTGTGGTTTTCTAAGTCAATATTCCTCCTGAAGAGATTAATTTTTATTTGAGCTTGACCTCTTTTGCTCTGTGCCTCAATAAACCCTTTCCTCCTGAAATGCTCCTTACAGTTAATATTTTGTACAAGCTATTTTGGCACACTTTTATGTTTTAATCAAAGGGATCTCCAATAAGGAAATTCATGTAAAATCATCTTTCAAGCCTTACAAACTTATATGCTATAACAGAATATACATAGTTATTATATTATCCATAATCATTAGTAGTAACAGCAACCACCAAACATTTATAAAGCAGTTACTAGTTTACTAAGTGCCTTCTTCCCAACAAGCCCCTGAGCTACTGATTGTGAATATTATTATTCCAATCTGACAAAGGAGGAAACTGAGATCTGAGAGGTTATCCAAGATCACAAAGCTAGTAAGTACCTGAGGCAGGATTTGAATTCAGGACTTTTGACTCCAAGTATAGCACTCTAGCCACCATACTACCTTAAATTCTTATTGCCATTTCTCCTATGAACTCTCCTGATCACTACTGGATCCCTCTCACATCTCTTCTACCAGAATATAGACTACGATGGAGCACAGCATTCATTTCTGGGTTCCCTGTAACATTGGGTTTACAAGGGACCTGCATGGAGTAGGGACTCAATAAGTGTTTGTTGAACGAGGCAGTTAATCTCATATTCCCCATGCTGCTCACTGTAACAGGAAGGAGGTTGGACTTGGGGTCAGAAGAGACCAAGTTTCGAATCCTGTCTTCAACATTTATTAGCTGTGTTGTTATTGTTGTTCATCCTTCATTCTCGAAGAGGACCATGACATCAAGTTGTGTGACTACAGACAAATCATTTAAACCCTACAGTGTATGCTTCAGGTGGCAGTTTTGAGAATCAAATGAGATGTAAAAATTTTTTAAATATAAAATGCCACGCAAATGCAAACTTAAGTCAGTCTGTCTGTCTGTCTGTCCATCTCTCTCATTTTAACCATCTGATATAGTAATTCAACCATACCATCTCTGGGACCTTGGGCAAGTCACTTAAACTCCCTGGGCCTCAGTTTCCTCATCTGTAAAATGATGAGATTAAACCAGACAGCCTCTGACATGCCTTTCAACTCTGGAGCTATGATCCTATGAGCTCTATTCCCCACAAAGTCATAAGATTTTAAAACCAGGCCCTTTACTGGGTGTTATCCTATCTTTATCTCAAAATCCTCTCTTCATTTCTTTTCTATCACCCTTCAACATTTCTCAGGGGTCAGACAGCCCATAAGACTAATACTTTAAGTGAGTAATTTT
Source organism: Vombatus ursinus (assembly GCF_900497805.2). NCBI lineage: Eukaryota > Metazoa > Chordata > Mammalia > Diprotodontia > Vombatidae > Vombatus > Vombatus ursinus. The sequence goes on from NW_020940358.1 coordinate 26,662,610, forward strand.
TTCTTTTTGTTCTTTGCTTCTGGCCTGTAGAACATGCTGTAGACAAGAATGAAAACTTGTTTTTAAAAGCTTCCATCCTGGACCCAGAGCTAATTATTTCTGATCTGGGAGGATCTGCACTAATTTAGTTTAATAAACTTATTAAACAGCAAATTTCAGGAGGAAGAGCTATGTTGCTATTATTAGATTAGCCAGACTGCCCATTGACATTGATGCCTTGCACACCGGAGAGAGTCATTAATAGAACAAGGAAGTCCGGGAGATAATCTGGCAAAGTGTGTTTCCAATAAGCCATCCCTGGCTGTCATTAAGTGTCTTCTTGGGGGTCACTGGCAAAAGTTTCAGGCCCCCCAAAAGCAGCATCTCTCCCCAAACCAGATGCAGGTGATTAAATACCCAAATATTGAGTAGAATAAGCGGCTACCAACCTCCAGGTCATTAAAAAACAGATGTGTATCTGCAAGGTTGAAAATCATCTCTTCCATCATCAGGCCGATCCTCACAGATGTAGTGGTATCCTGTTAGACAAAAGAGGGGGAGAAAAAAACACACATACACAAATGGAGTCTTCAGTGATCTGAATCTTTGCCTCTCCCCCACTGTCTTCTGAAAGCTCGTCTGTGGTCTCTTCTAATCTACACGGTTCAAGCGCAGCCTAAACCTGCTTCCTGTCAGGATTAGGGTGATAATACTGAACAAGTTCCAGTATCTCAGTCCTGTTCTTCCACCCTTTCTTTTTCACCCTCTTTGTTGTCTACGTCTCCCCAGGAATGCTTCTGGTTTTTCAGTCGCTCCCAGGAATGAAGCAAAGAATTTTCCAGAAAAGAAAGCCCTCTTAACCAACCCCTCCCACAACCTCTTGTCATTCTTTATACCTTAGGATCAGATGATCGTAAATTTAGAGCTGGAAGGGAAGGATTCTGACCTCCTCATTTTTGCAGATGAGGGAACTGAGGTTTGGAAGAAAGCGTGACCCAGCTGGAGTCTGAGGCAGAATTTGAATGCAGGTTTTCCTGATGCCGAGTGCAAGTTCATTTGCAGCACAACCTAGTTTGTTCAATTTTACTCAACTCAATAAGGATTTAGGATGTGCAAAGCACTGTGTGAGGCTCTGGATAATACAAAGGCAAGACAAAACAAAACAAAAAGTCCCTGCCCTCAAGGAGTTTACATTTTACTTTGGGGATACAACATGTTACATACATAAGAAAACACAAGATAATTAGAGGAAGAACAAGAGCAACTGGGGGGTGGGGTGGTGGCAGATTCTAAATAGGGATGTACAAATTGAGCTGAGTCTTGGAGAAAGCTAGGTGAAATGGGAGGCAGTGATACTGGCATTCCAATTGCATTATCTCCTTAGAATTGTCTCTTTCTTCTATTCTCCCCACCTATCCCTAGGCTCTGGTTTTTTTCCTCTCCAAATACATGAGAAAACTTGATTTAACACACTTAGGTTGCAAAGAAGCATCTCCAGAGGATCCCCATTAAACAAAAGACCTCATGTAGACAAATACAGGCAGAGCTTTGCATCCATACTGCCTCCTCCTAGTCCAGAAGTGGTGGTGATGGTGGTGGTGCGAAGGAAGAGAGGGTTTTTTTTTTTTAAACTGAGAAAGGAAGAAAACAAAACTTTTATGCCCTGGAAAAGGATCATTTTGTAATCCAGGGAAAGGTCTTAGGGCATTTTAATTCATGATGTAGAGCAGTTCTTAATTTTTTTAAGCAAGTTTTAAAGAATTTTGATAACTCTATTTGAATATAATTGCGTTCCCTAGTAATCTTACATATTTTATTCTGTGTATTTAAAAACATGATTCTAAGAAGGGACCTATAGGCTTCACCAGACCTCCAGAGGGGTCCCTGACACAAAAAAGATCAAGACACCCTGCATTAGAGAGAGCCAAACCAATTATCCTTTCCTCAAGCACAATTTCTTTTGGGTGAGTGCATGGGCTTGTAAACATGAGCCATTCCCTAATCTACCAGAACATTTCCTGGGTATTTTCTAGCCCAGGACTTGTTGCCAAAAGGGGCAGAGGAAAATTAACACAGCACAATGGAAGGTGTGCCCCAGCGTGGATCCAAAGATTTGGGTCCTGGCTCTGATATTCGCCAGCAGCCAGGGCTCCTCACTTCCTCTCTATGAGCCTGTTCCCTGTTTGGTAAAATAAGGATAATAATACCTTGTACTTCCTACTTTTCAGGGTTGTTGTGAGGAAAGTACTCTGAAAAGATTAAAACATTAGAGAAACATGAATTCTCATGAGATGGTGATAACAAAAAAGTCAAGGAACAAGATGGATTTTTATCTAGGAATAAAAGTAAACTACAAGGACTGGTCCTGAAGTCAAGATGACTCTTCTCCGTGAGTTCAAATCCAGCCTCAGACACTTGACTAGCTGTGTGACCCTGGGCAAGTCACTGAATCCTGTTTGCCTCAGTTTCCTCATCTGTAAAAGGAGCTGGAGAAGGAAATGGCAAACCACTCCAGTATCTTTGCCAAGAAAACTCCAAATGGGGTCATGAAGAGGCAGATACAACTGAAAAATGACTCAACAACAACAACAAAAGCAAACTCCGGTTTGAGTCCTGGGCTCAGTCCACACGTGCAATCCAATCTCCCAGACCTGCTTCATTTCTAGTCCTATGATGATGGCTGATGCCATGAACAACCACAGCTTATAGAGTGAATTCCTCATAATAGCCCTAGGAGGTAAGGGAAAGGGAGTATTATTATCCTCATTTTCTAGATGAGGAAGCTGAGGCTCAGAAGTTAAGTGACTTTCTGACTTTTATATGTAACATCATAAATTTAGATCTTAGGGACTCTTCTAAGGAAGGGACCTTAGAAGTCACTGAGTCCGTTTTACAGATGAGAAAAATGAGGCAGTGAAAAGTTAAGTGACTTGCCTAGGGTCACACAGTTGGTAGGTATCTGAGGCAGGATCTGAACCTAAATCTTCATGACTCCATGTCCGGTGGAGTCCACTACAACATTGAGTGGTTTTTTCACTCTATGACATGATGACTTGGAGGCCCTGCAGGTCCTTAATTAATAAATCTATACTTAGCATTCAGCAAGCATTGATTAAGTGCTTAGTATGTTGCCAGGCATGGTACTAAGGATTCAAAGACAAACATGGAATGCTCCCCTTCCTCAAGAAATTCACATTCTATTAATAATTTTAAAAATCTTGTTACGTAATTTCCTGATACCTCAAACCCCTTTATTTCCCCCCAAGAAAGCTTTCTTCTAACAAAGAAGTACAATTAAGCAAAAGAGTTGTGTTAGACATGTCTGACGGCACATATCGCATTTCAAACCTGAGGCCACCTAGGTGGCCATAGGAGACAGAGTGCTCCAAGTTGGGAAGGCTTGAGTTTTCAAATCTTATCTCAGACACTTCCCAGCTGTGTGGTGCTAGACAAGTCACTTAACCTTTATCTGTCTCAGTTATATCATCTGTAAAATGGGGATAATAATTCCATCTACCTCCCTCCCAGGGTTGTTGTGAAAATAAAAAGGGATAACACAAGGTGTCCCAAAAATCTTTGTTCAGTTTCAAGCTTTAATAACTTAAATACTTTATTGAACTAAGACTTTGGGGACTCCTTGTATTTGTAAACACTTTTGTATTACAGGAGCACAGAGAATCTGAGCTGAGCCAAAAGGTAGAGATGGCAGAGGAAGGAACCCATGCCAAGCATCAAAGGCAGAACAAAGATGAGAGACAGCAAAGTGAGATGACCGTATAAAATACCTTTGGAGAAGCCCTACAATAAAGACACAAGTTTCACTTTTTATTGGTAGCCAGGCACGAATGGCTTGTAACAGTGCCCAGAGTACACAGCTGCCCACTATTGAAAAAGATCCCTAATGTAGTTCTTTAGCTTGATAAATGGACAGTTCACAAACCTCTGTCCTGACCTTTGATAAACTGACCCTTATAGTTATAAGGGAGATAATCCTCTCTCTGATGTAGTACTTGTCCTAGTCAAATAAAGCCTAAAATAATATCTTTCTGCACTATTTTCTACGATTAATGAATGGAAGATAATTCTCACCCCACACCCCCAGGAAAAAAAATCAAAGTTTTACCTCAACTCAAGCCTGTTTCTCTGGCACCCTTAAATGACATAAACCTTATTCCAACAAACCTAGCCTAGGAGCCAAGAATCAGAAGCCGCAAGAACAGTTTAAGATGCCACTCACATGAAAACTATTTTCTTAATCATTAAATATTTTTCAGCTACAAAAAAATTGCAGTGGTTAATTTCCTAAGACGAACCAACAGAGCTTGATTGCCACCCCCCCTCTTTTTAAACCAATTTAAACCAGAACAGAGCTGGGACAAGAGAGTTTCCACAACAGGCTTTAATTTGTAATTCATCCTTCTAAGGATGGGGGGAAAGCTCATCTTTGTTTTGCCTGAATGCATGTGGGTGGCTCTCTCCCAGGGAAGGTATAAATCATGCTAAGACATTGTAGATTTGGTAGACTTTCCTCTAATTTTCTGCAGATTTCAGCGGAGTCCTGTTTTTGCAATGGTATGGTCAGTAATGCATTAGTGTAAGAAGTCTAACTGGAAAGCCCAATTGTTGAGAACGGAGTTCATCTCAATCAACCTTCATGGCAGATGCTGCTGACATGAACGGCATACTGCACACTAACCTAATTATTACGCATTCTTTCTAAAGTTCTCTTTAATTAAAGGAGAATGGCTGTGGCCTCTACCATATGGACCATGCCAAGAGTCTGAACTGAAGAAGAGGGTACGTGATGGTGTAACATGAGGTCTGGCGGAGTTTGGAAGCTGCAGCTGAATGTCTGGTGACTGAGAGGATTCAAAGGGCGGAAGACAGTCCCTTGATTTGTTTTTGTTTTAAAAAATCTGATATAAAGCAAAAAATTTTAACACATACAATAAGTGAGTTCCAAAAGCTTTAGATGTTTTCTTTCTCTTTTGAAAAAAGAATGCCTTTCTGAAAAACTTTAATGCAATTGTAGCAGCATCCTAGTTTTTCTACTTATTAACCTACCACTCTATGCTGCACTTTCCTCATCTGTAAAATGGGGATAATAATAGCACCTACCACGTGGAGTTGTGGTGAGGAACAAATAAGATAATAACTGTAAATCACTTATACAGTACCTGGCACATAGAAAACACTATATAAATGTTAGCTATTATTATTATGAGACAAAGGGAAAAAGGGAAAAAAAAAGATTCCTGGATTTTACAAGTAGCTTGAAAGAATCCTGATCATGTTATAGACGTGTACCATAAAACAGAAAGGTTGGAAAGCAATTATGATTCTTGGATATTAGAGCTACAAGGTGCCTGAGAACACATACATCTTAGAATGTTAGAACCAGAAAGGATCTTGGAACCTAGAATATCAGAGCTGTAAGAGACCTTAGGACATAAAAATGCCAGGGATGGTCCAAATACCTTCATGTTACAGTTAAGGAAACTGAGACTCAGAGATAGGAGGTGACTTGCTGTAATGCATATGGTGTTGAAGAAAGTCCACAGCAAATCTTCAAGTGCTGTAAAAATGGGAGTGTTCTTCCTCCTCCTCCTCCTCTTTCTATTAAAGCCCTCTTCTGATGCCTCACTTAGGCATGAAGCTCATTCTGAGTCTTCAAAAGCTAAACCACCCGAGCATGAACTCTCTCCATCCTACCAAGCTGAGAAGATTTCAAGTACGAGCTTGGCAATCATGCTGATCTGTCATTCACGGACCAGATTAATTCAATTCAGAGAAGTTTCATCTATGGGATGATGGCTCTTTTGGCCACAGCAACTTTTGAAGTTGATCCACCAAGTCACAGAGGGGTTGTGGTCTGGGTGGGCTGGACAAGCACCCACACAATGAAATCATGGATCTCTGAGAATGGATGCATTGTTGTTGTTATAATTATCCCAAATCAGACAGAGGGTGGGGGCACAGGTGGGACTAGGACTTTGATTCCCTGGACTCAATCCAGTGACATTTTTACCATATCATGTTGGCTTTCTTCGAATTCATTAGTTAAAAAAAAAGGTTTCCTATTTTGCCAAGAGATTCACTGTGAGATCTGTCCCCTTAAAAAGATATCAAATGTCTTTGGTGCATTTATATACACACATATATATACACACATATATGTATACAAATACATGGTTGAGTGGATAGAGAGTTGGCCTTGGAAAAAGGAGAATCTGGATTTAAATCCTATTTCTGGTGATGACTTAAGACAAGTCATTTAACATCTCAGCACTCTACATCAGTCATGTCAAACTCAAGGTGCCCCAAAACCGTATATGAGGATCCCTGCAGGAGGTATTTTGACTTAGAAAACCACATATCAACATTGTCTATTTTCTATTGTATTTTTATTAATTTTGTTAAACATTTCTTAGCTATATTTTAATTTGGTTCATGCCATACTCTTTTCTAGGCCACACTCTAAAAAGTTATAGAGGTGTTAACCTGCATTAGGAAGTAGGGAATTTTCTTTCTAGGGAGTCCTCTAAACCAGTGACATCACAGGCATAGGTCTACTATCTCTTTCTCTCTGTCTCTCTCTTTATCTGTTTCTCCCTCCCTATTTCTCCCCCCCCAATCTCTTTCTTCTTCTGTTTCTCCCTCCTCCTTGGCTTCTTTTCTCTCCCCCTCCCTTCCCATCCGTCCCATCTATCTTTACATCTATCTATCAATCATTATTCATATTATGTTTCCCAAAATGTGATTTACCACACCACTTATCAGGGACAGAGGAATATGGCACAGTGGATAAAGAATTGGTCATAGAACCAGAAAGATCTGAGTTCAAGTCTTGCCTCTATCCTATAATGGCCATAACCTAGGACAAGTCACTTAAACTTTCAGTGCTTTAGACAACTCTCCCAGAGTATAAGTTGGAGAGAAGGAACCCCACCTGCACAGATAAAGGGGAGTTTCCTTTCTCTCTTCCTTTCTGGAAGGACCCTTTAATACTGAAATCACAGGCCTCAGCCCTGTCCCTTTTAGGGAAATGCTCATTGTGCAAAGTGAGGCACGCTGCTATTCTACCTTAAGATAAATTCAGAACACTATTGCTTTTTTCTTTCTTTTTCCTTCTTCCGGCTTCCTCCCTCCATTCTGATTTACATAACCATGATATCTCGGTCTTCTAGTGAGCTCTAGCTGAACAGAATGAGGCCATAAGAGACTTTTCTGTACAGATGAGCTGTGCCCGAGGCTCCCTTGCACGCAGTCTGAGAGGGCCAAGGAAGCCTGAAGCTCTCTCCCCAGCAAACATGCCCAGACCTTTCTGACATCCAATTTTCCTTAATGCAGCTGAGCTGCTCCGTTTCTGTTTGGGATCACTGATGCTAAGAGTCAGATGGGGTAGCTCCTCATCAGGCATCTTTAATCCACCCCAGGCCAAGTCAATAGCTTGCACTATATACTTAGAGCATGGATAGTTTACAAAATGCTTTCTACATAACAACTCTGTGAGGCTCGTAATGAAAGCAGTGCAATCCTGCTTGGTCTCCCCCCCCTCACTTTCTCCCCATTCCCATCCAGCCTCCACTGTGCTGCCAAAGTGATTTTCCTAAAGGGCAGGTGTCACTATGTCATTTCTCCCTATTCGATAAATACCATTGGCTCCCTATTACCTCTGGCATTTAAAGATCTTCTCAACTTGGCTCCTTTCTACTTTCCAGACTTCTTACTTTATACTCCCCTCTGCCCCTCTCTAATTCAGCAGCACTGGTGCTGTTCCTTGAACATGACATTCTGTCTCCTGCCTCTGTCCACCCTCCATGCTTGGAACGTTTTCCCTCCTTATCTCTGCCTTTCAGCTTCCTGGCTTCCTTCAAGATTCAGCTCAAATCTCACCTTCTGCAGAATGCCCTTCATGATTCCCCCACTCCAAGTCTCCCCTTGAATATTACTTTTCACTTCCACTGTATATATCTTCTATGTATAATTTTTTGCATGCTGTCTACATTATTAGAATGCAAGCTCCTTGAGGGCAGGGATGATTTTTTTTTTTTTTTTGCCTTTCTCTGTATCCCAAGTGCTGAACTATTTTGCTGGTTCAGCAATCAAAGTCTTAATTATCACATGGCTCAGTCAAAACTTGAATCCAGGTCTCCTGACTCCCAGTCCGGTGGCTCTTCCTAGTATACTATGTTGCTCCAGTGACCATTTCAAACAAGGAACTCAATTTAAGATGAAAGAAACTTGTCTGAAGCAGGGAATATGATGGAACCAAACCAACACCCAAATGCCACGCTTATAATTCCCTTGGGAAAAAACAGCTAAAACCGATGTCTTATTTAACATGGAAGTTCCACCTCCAATGTTTCTGATGCTACATTTTATTTGACACGTTTCCTCAAAAAAGGAACTAAGGAACAGGCAGGGGAAGTGACTTTCCCTTGAATTGTGGAATTAGAGAATCTCATAGTTGAAAGGGACTTTAGGGGGTGTCTCAAAGAACCTGAAGCTGACCAAGAATTCCTTCTATAAAATCCTTTAAAAGTGGACACACAGGGGCAGCTAGGTGGTGCAGTGGATAGAGCTCCAGTCTTGGAGTCAGGAGAACCTGAGTTCAAATCTGGCCTCAGACACTTGACACTTACTAGCTGTGTGACCCTGGGCAAGTCACTCAATCCCAATTGCCTCACCAAAAAAAAAAAAAAAAGTGGACACAGCTTTTACTTACATCTTGCCAGTGACAGCATTCTGCATTTGGACAGCTCTGAGTGCTAGCTTCCTTATATTATACACAAATCTATCTCCCATCAGTTCCTAATTCTGCCCTCTGGGTCCAAGAAGAGCAGGTCTAATCCCTCTGCTCTGTGACAACCACTCAAACATTTCAAGTATAATCATGTACTCCCTTTCATTTTCCAGGCAAAATACCCCTAGCTCTGACAACTGATCCATTTATGCCATGGCTGAGTCCCTTGTCAATCTGGTCCTCCAAGGTCCAGTTCCAAGAAGCTTTCCTTAATTCCTCTGGCCTTCAGAAATCTCCCCATAATGAACTGCTACAATGCTCACAGATAATATCACAAAACTCAGCACTTCTTTCAAACCCCATCTGGAATGGAGCATGCATAGGTATTGTTTCCAGTCTGTTTATAATGTGAAAAAGAGAGAAACTTTTGATTGGCTGCTGAGCTGAAACCAGCATGTTTCTAAGAGGTACTAATTATCAAAGGCTCTTTCTCTTTCCTGCCTGGCTGTTTTTGAGTGAGGAGGCAAGAACTGGTGTAAGCCTTTGTTGGGGAGAGAGATCTTAGACCTTTATCTTCCTACAAAGGCTGCCAACCCTTGGCCCAGCAGTACATAGCCCTGCTATTGCTTTTCTCTTATGTCTATTCTCCTTGCTTTTAGGTGCAAGAGTATTGGAGACAGCTATGTCCTTATGAGCTTTAAGGGATTGGAATAGCATGTGGTAGAAGTCTGGGAGTTGAAGCCCCTGCCTAGGTTTGTGGAGGCTGAATCCAGGTCAAGTAGCAGCTAAGGCCCTGAAGAATGACCTGTTTGACCCAACCCAGCTATAACAAAGGAGCAGATGCACCCAATAGTTGGTTGCATTGAGATGTGAATGGTTTTTTTTTTGCTTTTTGGTGAGGCAATCAGGGTTAAGTGACTTGCCCAGGGTCACACAGCTAGTAAGTGTCATGTCTGAGGCTGGATTTGAACTCAGGTCCTCCTGACTCCAGGGCTGGTGCTCTATCCACTGTGCCACTGAGCTGCCCCTGGATGTGAACTTTATGAGGCAAATGCTTTAAGTGTGAGCCCACTCTTCCCAGGGATTGTGAAATATGGGAGAGTGTGACCCCTTCTCTCTACTCCCCATCTCTGGTTCTGTGGAAAATGCTTTATAATTTCTAGTCTTGAAATATTTTAGCACTAAATATTCCTTTGTAAAAGATAATTGGTTAAATGAAACTGGAGTGCTAATCGCTTGGGATTAACACTGGAGAGAACACATCACGCATCACAAGGAGGCTCAAGCCCATGGCTTTGGAAAAATGCCTTGCCCGGGAACTCTGAGGAAGACAAATGCTTTATTTTAAGGACTTGACTCAACATTATGAAGGAGAGCTGGCACAAAGATCTTCAGGATTACATATGTAAAAAGGAGGAGGGGGAAAAGGGTCGATCAAGGGTGTGCAAACTAGGCCCTTAAGCTACGAATGGTTTTTACATAAAAAAAACTTTATTTAGAAACGTAAAAAAAAAAAACCACCCAACACTTTTTATATACAGGCAAAGGATAGCCTTTGTTGACCCCTGAACTAGATGATCCCTGAGGTTCCTTCTAGCCCTAAGACTTTTTGATAAAACAACTGCCTATAACCTATTACCTTTGGTTATTCGAGTCAGTTTCATTAAGAGAGAATCTATACTAGTGCTTTGCAGAAATCAGGTCCAAATAGGTTTTAAGCTTCCCTTTATTACAAATCACTCTATACCATGTCATCAGTTTTTTTTGAAAATGCATTCCCATCACATATATGGTTTATTCCTCCCATCCCCAACTGAGTGCTAAAATGCATTTAAGTAATTTCTTTTCCATGTACTTTAAATAAAACTGAAAGAAATAAAGAACATGATGGTACACGGTTTGTAAGTGAGGAAACAATGTTTGGAAATAGAGTGCATTTTAAGCTAATGTGGATATATGCCTTCTACTACTCAAAATAAACAGTGCATTGCACCAGAATGGCTGATACAAAATGAAGTCTGTTTGCAGACTCATTAACACCATTGGTGTTTTATTCATGCTCTAAAAACTTAGACAGACTACAGCTTGGAAGTGATAATAATAATAATGATAATAGCTGACATTTATATATAGCACTTTTTGGTTTGTAAAGCTCCTATTACACGCATTATCTCACTCAATCCTCAGACTGTGAAGTAAGTCCTACTTCATCTTTGGAAAGCTCCAGGCACAAAGTCCTTCCTCTTGTCCTTCCAGGCTCTCTGCAGGAATAACAGATTTTCTACATGGTGATTCTTTGGAACTCAGCTTTCTGTTTGTAATGTACAGTGATCATTCCTTCTGGTCCATTTGTTAGTCATTCAGCAAATATTTAGTAAGTGCTCACCACGTGGAAGGCAATGCAATATGGGGGATCCTGAGCTCTTTCTAATTTGCTTCTCAATCTTATTTTTATCTGCCTTGAAGGACTCCAATGTTTTTTCCTTCCCTCTTCTCACTAGGTTGCTTTGGAACACAAACATTACTATATTTCTTGACTGAACAGGGAGATTACCTGATGTAGAGGAAAGAAAAGGTTTAGGAGTCAGGAGCCAGGGCTAGTTCATTTCCCTCTCTGAGTCTTCCTTTTTTCCTTCCTTCCCTCCCTCCTTCCTTTTGCAATTGGGATTGAGTGACTTGCCCAGGGTCACAGAACTGGTAAGTCTCTGAGGCTGCATTTGAACTCAGGTCCTCTTGATTCCAAGGCTGGAGGTCTATCCACTGTGCCACCTAGCTGCCTCTGAACCTTAGTTTCAACCTCTGTAAAATAAATAGGACTAGGTTATCTCAAAGTTCCCCCCGCCCCCACCCCAGCCCTTGCTTTGACATCCTGTATTCTAAGGTCCCTCCCAGCTTTAACATACAATGATCTTATTAATCTGTTACTTTTACTCAAACTCTCAAAGGAACATAGATTTAGAGTTTAGAAGTCTATTGAGCCCTCTGTCTTCTTTCATCATTTTAAACATTTTTACTTAAAGCTTACTCTGGTGAACTATGTTTAGGCTCCCCACTGCATGTTATTTCAGTGGTTGGTTAGCCAAGACTGATTCTTAAACAACAGCAATTTGAAGATACCCTCCCCCCCATATAATTATTTTGTTGGTTGTTCAATTGTGTCCAATTCTTTGTGACCCCAATTGGGGTTTTCTTGGCAAGCTACTAGAGTGGTCAGCTATTTCCTTCTCCAGCTTATTTTACAGATGAGAAAACTGAGGCAAACAGGGTTAAGTGACTTGCCCAGGAACACATAGCTAGCAAGCGTCTGAGGCCAGATTTAAATTTAGGAAGATGAGTCCTCCTGTTTCCAGGCCTGGCATTCAGTCTTCTGTGCCACCACACATACACCCATGCCCACACTTTAGGGAATGGAGACAAATGAACTGTAAACTGCCTAAAATTTAATGTCTTGTCCTCATCCTATGATAAAATATCTGTCTTTCAAATTCTATACTGGGAATGTGGGTTTTTAGGTTCATACTTAAATCACTCAGAATCTCTTCAAGATCTGGGCCCTCCAAGCTTTTCAATCTAATATTCAAGGCCCTCTATAAATTAGCACTAATGAATCTCTCGAGCCTTTCCCTTCGCTATACTCCCTGTATTCTGGTACAACTCAGCTTTACTTAGAATCACAGGATGGAGTGTTAAAAGAACCTTTACAGGACATTTGTCCCAAACCCTCCATTTTAAACAGGAAGCAATTGAACACGAGAGCAGTGACATGATTTGCCCAAGGTCACCCAGGTGGTGAATAGGTGGTATTTGAACCCAGGTCCTCTGATTCCAAATGAAGTGACTGCTCATTCTACACCACCATTCTGCTAGCTGGCTCTAGAACTGGACATCTTTCCTGACTCTATGCATTTGGTTAGGTCATTTCTTTTTCCTGAGATGTTCATCTTCCTTTTTTGCCTATTCTACCTATACACAATGAAATTCTACCCATACAAAAACGAATCTCAGATCCCGTTTCTTCCTCTGTGAAACCTTTCGTAACAATCACAAGATCATGGTGCTTCAGATGCTGTCTAGTAAGACCCCCTTGTTTTACAGATGAGGAAACTGGAGTTTAAATAACTTACCCAAGGTCACATGTGTTTAAGCTCTAGAGGTAAGATCTGAATCTAGTCTTTAGATAGAAATGATCTCTGGCTCTTAAAGCCATTTGCTTGGTTATCTGTCAACATGCTTTATTCTTCCTACCCAATTATAATCTCATAGATTTCTGTATTCACTTTAATGCTGAATAATGCCTTGCAGGTACTCAATAAATACTGATCTCATGAATTATAGTGGAAAGTGCTGGATCTGGAGTCAGAGAACTTGGGCTTTGATACTCACTACTTGCCTGACTTTGGGCAAGTCATTTGACTGCTATAAAATGACTGAATGAATGTGGGAATTAATTAAAAAGTTGGACAGTCACTTGCTGGGGATATCTTAGGGTTGAGTCAAGGGTTCTTAATGAGTGGGGAAGAGGGTCTATGAATTGTAATTTTTTTTGCTCACTATTTCAAAATAATTGGTTTCCTTTGTAATACTATATATTTTATTTTATGCATTTAAAAAACATTATTCTGAGGAAATTCATAGGCTTTACCATACTGCCAAAGAGGTCCATGAAACCAAAAAGATTAAGAACCTTTGACTTAGATGATCTCTATGGCCCTTTTCACCTCAAAAACTGTGATTCTATAATTTGTTGCAGCATGACTTAGTCATCCCCCCCATCCTCTCCCCACTAGTTTGCTCTGTCAATTCAGCAAAGATTTACTGAGGTCTCTAAGGCTCTAGAGAAGACTGCATTTAGAGATAATTCCCACTTCATTTAAACCTTCCAAACTTATAGGATGTACCTACTAATTTAAGGCTAATTGCTTACTTAGCTTGTTGAGGGATAATTACTGGGGGTTATGGTATGTATGGGTCTAATGAAAAAAAGCAATAGAGAACAACTGAGTTTAAAGAATCAGCTCCCAACACTCCAACCGCACCCCCCTCTCCCTACTGGGGGATGAGACTCCTTTTTCACCAAACAAAGGCTAAAGCAGCCCATTCTGATTTTTTTTTTTACTTGCAGGCTTCAAATTTCCAGCTTTGCCACTTCATGGCTGCCTGTAAGCGTCACACTCTCCAGTTGACTGGGTCTTCACAGATGCCAGCTGCTACATGATGGCAAGTTGAAAGGGAGAAGAAGAGACAGACGGTTCCCCTTGGCAGCCTCTCAACCACCAATCATTTCCCCCTCATCTCTGGATCAGGACTGCTAAGAGTTCCAAAGCTTCTGCCTTTCAGGGACCCTGTTGGGACTTGCAGACTTTTAAGCAAAGGGCAGAGCTGACTACCCATGAGATGTTTAACAAATAAAGGCAGCCTGCATTTGTCTCCTTCTTTCTTCTGTGTCAATTACCTTGACATTCAAAACCCAAGGACAATGTGTTTCTACACCTCTTCTGAATTGAGATTTTAAAAAAGTAAATATACACACACATAAAACCCCTCACCATTCAAACTAATAAAATCTTTAAAAATCATTGCCAAGTAGCTGTTTACAGGCTGAACAAATAATTACTCTGCCACAAAGAAGAAAGTATTAATTAAAGCTATTCATTAAATCAGCCTCCTATTCTATGGGGTTTATCTATTGGAAGTGTCAGCCAGAGGTTAGAGATGGATTAACACACAACGGAGGGTTTTGCCAGTGAAATCTCTTCCTTGTGGTTTGCTCTTAATAATAAAGTTGTCATTGAAAGAAAGAATTTAATGGTTTTAATTGGGTTTAA